>NW_021266277.1:0-1127 GCF_002162155.2 Triticum dicoccoides
TTCTACTTGGAGCTATTCTAAATTGTTGCTCCATTATATGTATCCGGTATCTCTACTTAGAGCTATCTGGATAGGTGTTAAGCTTGCATCGACGTAACCTTTACGACGAACTCTTTTACCACCTCCATAATCGAGAAAATTCCTTAGTCCACTAGTTACTAAGGATAACTTTGACCGCTGTCCTGTGAGCCATTCTTGGATCACTCTTGTACCCCTTGACTGACTCATGGCAAGGCACACTTCAGGTGCGGTACTCAGCATGGCATACTGTAGAGCCTATGTCTTAAGCATAGGGGACGACCTTCGTCCTTTCTCTCTATTCTGCCGTGGTCGAGCTTTAAGTCTTAACTTCGTACCTTGCAACTTAGGCAAGAACTTCTTCTTTGACTGATCCATCTTGAACACCTTCAAGATCATGTCAAGGTATGTGCTCATTTGAAAGTATTATTAAGCATTTTGATCTATCCTTATAGATCTTGATGCTCAATGTTCAAGTAGCTTAATCCAGGCTTTCCATTGAAAAACACTTTCAAAATAACCCTATATGCTTTCCAGAAATTCTACGTTATTTCTGATCAACAATATGTCAACAACATATACTCATCAGAAATTCTATAGTGCTCCCACTCACTTCTTTGGAAATACAAGTTTCTCATAAACTTTGTACAAACCCAAAATCTTTGATCATCATCAAAGCATACATTCCAACTCCGAGATGCTCACTCCAGTCCTTAGAAGGAACGCTGGAGCTAGCATACCTTTTAGCATCCTTAGGATCGACAAGAACTTTCTGATTGTATTACATACAACCTTTCCTCACGAAAACTGGTAAGGAAACTCGTTTTGATATCCATCTGTCAGATTTCATAAATACAGCTAATGCTAACATGATTCCGACGGACTTTAAGCATCGCTACGGATGAGAAAATCTCATCGTAGTCAACTCCTTGAACTTGTGAAAAAACTTTTCGCCACAAGTCGAGCTTCATGGACGGTGACATTACCATCCACGTCCGTCTTCTTCTTAAAGATCCATTTATCTTAATGGCTTGTCGATCATCGGGCAAGTCCACCAAAGTCCATGGATCCGTTCTCGGATTTTATGGCCTCGAGCCATTTATCGGAAT
>NW_021266278.1:0-1039 GCF_002162155.2 Triticum dicoccoides
TCATGCACCCTTGAAGAGTGGTCTATTCTTACTAAATCTCGATAGTAGTAATACACATATTCATAATGTTGAAACCAAAAGATACAGAGTTGATAATGAAAGTGCAACTTATTTGTGGCACTGTCGTTTAGGTCATATCGGTGTAAAACGCATGATGAAACTCCATACTAATGGACTTTTGGAACCACTTGATTATGAATCACTTGGTACTTGCGAACCGTGCCTCATGGGCAAGATGACTAAAACACCGTTCTCCGGTACTATGGAGAGAGCAACAGATTTGTTGGAAATCATACATACCGATGTATGTGGTCCGATGAATATTGAGGCTCGTGGCGGATATCGTTATTTTCTCACCTTCACAGATGATTTGAGCAGATATGGATATATCTACTTAATGAAGCATAAGTCTGAAACATTTGAAAAGTTCAAAGAATTTCAGAGTGAAGTTAAAAATCATCGTAACAAGAAAATAAAGTTTCTACGATCTGATCGTGGAGGAGAATATTTGAGTTACGAGTTTGGTGTACATTTGAAAAATTATGGAATAGTTTCGCAACTCACGCCACCCGGAACACCACAGCATAATGGTGTGTCCGAACGTCGTAATCGTACTTTACTAGATATGGTGCGATCTAGGATGTCTCTTACAGATTTACCGCTATCATTTTGGGGATATGCTTTAGAGACGGCCGCATTCACGTTAAATAGGGCACCATCAAAATCCGTTGAGACGACGCCTTATGAATTATGGTTTGGCAAGAAACCAAAGTTGTCGTTTCTTAAAGTTTGGGGCTGCGATGCTTATGTGAAAAAGCTTCAACCTGATAAGCTCGAACCCAAATCGGAGAAATGTGTATTCATAGGATACCCAAAGGAAACTGTTGGGTACACCTTCTATCACAGATCCGAAGGCAAAACATTTGTTGCTAAGAATGGATCATTTCTAGAGAAGGAGTTTCTCTCGAAAGAAGTGAGTGGGAGGAAAGTAGAACTTGACGAGGTAACTGTACCTGCTCCCTTACTGGAAAGTAGTTCA
>NW_021266279.1:0-1532 GCF_002162155.2 Triticum dicoccoides
CACAAAACCATGAGCACGAAGGGCAGAGGCAAGGCGGGCATGCCAGGCACGAGGAGCTTGCTTCAAACCATATAGTGCTTTGGAAAGACGACAGATATAGTCAGGACGATCAGGATCAGAGAAACCAGGCGGCTGTTTCATATAAACCTCTTCCTCCAAAAATCCATGTAGAAAAGCATTCTGCACATCAAGTTGACGAAGTGACCAACCACGAGAAACAGCAATGGAGAGAAGAAGACGAATAGTGGTAGGCTTGACGACAGGACTGAAGGTGTCCTCATAGTCAAGACCATGACGCTGCCGAAAACCGCGAGCAACAAGTCGCGCTTTGTAACGCTCAATAGATCCATCCGAATGCTTCTTCACTTTGAATACCCATTTTGAGTCAATAACATTTACCCGTGGTGGTGGAGGAACGAGAGTCCATGTCTTGTTACGAAGAAGAGCATGAAACTCCTGCTCCATAGCCTCTCGCCAATGTGGAATGCGCAGGGCAGCCTGATATGAGCGAGGCTTAGAAGATGGATCCGCAACAGCAGCAGCTAAACAAGCAGCCAACCAAGCAACCGTACCATCCTTACGTTCCTTAGGTTTGAAAATGCCACTGCGACTGCGTGTATGTGGTCGGGACACAGGAACCACCGAGGTCGACGGAGCAGCCTGCAACGGGCTGGAGGACGGCGACGTTGACGAGTCAGCCGGTGACGAGGAGCCAGTCACGGTAGCCTCGGACTCGGTTGGCGAAGAAGGCCGACCCACCGGCGAAACCGGCAGAGCAGACGAAGCAGCTGGCGACTCCGGCATCACAGACCGGGTCGATGGCGAGCTCGGCATAGTGGGCCGTGGCGCGACCGGTGTCGCGGGCCGATCCGCTGATGAAGGCGACGTGAGGACCCGAGCCGCGGGCGAAGACGGTGTGACGGGCCGAGCCGCAGGCGAAGACGGCGTGACGGGCCGAGCCGCGGGCGACTCGGCGGCCGCTGGCGAAACGGACCGAGCAGTGGAGATGCTCGGCGCGACGGGCTCATCGGGTGACCATGCATGGGCACGCGAATCGATGCCATGCAACATAGGGCGATCGACGTGCCCACCAGAAGACAACGATGATGATGGTGAATCCTCCAACAGCTCCAAACGAGCTCCACGTCCGGTTCCTGCACCATGGTTAGGTAACAGTAAAGGAGAGTATGCAACATCATCAAATTGGTCAGAAGCAACAGAGGATGAATGCAGGTATGGTGGTTCGACAGTGGACACAGGAAGGTTGGCAAAGGGAAAAACATGCTCATCAAACACGACGTCCCGAGATATATAGACACGATTAGTGGGAACATGAAGACATTTGTAACCTTTATGAAGAGAGCTATAGCCAAGAAAAACACACTTCTTAGAACGAAACTCAAGCTTGCGCTTGTTATATGGACGAAGATGCGGCCAGCAAGCACACCCAAATACCTTGAGAAAGGTATAATCAGGTTGTTCATTAAGGAGAACCTCAATGGGAGTCTTCATGTTTAAAACACGAGTAGGAG
>NW_021266280.1:0-1078 GCF_002162155.2 Triticum dicoccoides
AAAAAAAGAACGATCGAAATCTAAGAAATCATATGTTACGGGGCGGTTAAGGGATGACTTACTCGGGAAAGTAAGGCACAAGGAAGTTATCCTTATCTGCGTTTGCCAGAATGACGCCTTCGAGGTGTGAACTCGCAACTTGGCGGTCCCCAGCGCTGCTCAAGTGCTTGGCACGCATGTAGAAGGGGTCGACTATCACGATGTCCGGGGTATTGTCTCTAATGATCCGCATCTGCATGCTCAGCGAAAACAGCCGAACGAAGGTGTAGTGCAACGGATGAAGGTTAAACATAGCAAAGATGTCATCAAACCGCAGGACGATCATACCCCCGATGTCGCCATCCACAAAGCCCTTGCTCTCTGGCACCTTGGCCACGAAAACCGGGTATGCCACATCCTTCTCTCTGAGACGCCGCTTCTCCAAAATCAGAACACTGTCATGCAGACTCCGCATAGCACCGGTTGCAGCATTCAGCATATTTGGCGGTAGCATCGCCCTACCCGCCACATGCACCCTCCTCGAGATATCCTTAGGTGAAGGTGGCCCGTCCTGAGCACGGATCGAACTCGGTGTCGGCTGGCTCGCACCGGCGCCCTTGTTAGTCTTTCGTTTCCAGCCCTTCTTCTTGATCTCCTGTAATGGGACCGAGTTCTGCTCACAGACCGCCTTCTTCAGCGTGTTGGGGCTGATAATATTTCGCGCCTCAGCTATCTGAGGCTCGGTGAAGGCGGGAGCTGGAGGCGTGTCCTGAGAACTGAACGCCAGACGACGCTTGTTGCAATTGGATTTCTCCGCCGTACCAGCTAGATCGCGGTGGTCTTGGTTGGGTTCTTGAGAAAGAGGCCCGCAGAACTCGTCAGCGTACCCATGTTCGGCAAAGTACTTATCAACTTTGGTAAATGTACCGTCGTCGTTGTCGTCGCCGTCCGGATCCTGTGCCATAGGGCTGTCCGGATCCTGTGCCATAGGGATGTCCGGCAGGTCCGGTAGCGTTGCGGCGTTCTTGCCATGGCTTGGCGCCGGCACGACTGGCGGTCTTGTCTGTGGGGTGGTGTCCCCCGCCCCCAAACGAATCTG
>NW_021266281.1:0-1335 GCF_002162155.2 Triticum dicoccoides
GCCGCCGCCGCCGGCACCTGGAGGGGGGAAACGGACGCGTCGGGTCTACACGGAGTGGATGTAGCTGTGGGTTTGGCCCGGATGTTGCTCCAAAGTGTGCCTCTGGGCCGACCTAACACAACCGGGTGGAGAGGTCCACTGGTCAAAGCCCGTCCGTGCAAAGTCAAAGGGCTAGATCCCGTGGTCAAACGCTACAGGGTTAGCCGGGACGGGGGCCCTGGGGGGGGGGGGTAGCAATGCCACCGGAGCGTCGTACCGGGCCCTCATACATGCGGGGTGGTGTTGTGGCATGTCCGAAGAGGCGGCACGCGTCTCCGGGTTGTGGCCCCCCCTCACAGACGGCAATGAAACGGTAGTAGACGTTCTGCGGTAACGATGCAGCGTGAATATTATTAAATACTTGGAGCGCGATAAAATCATGAGTTTTTTACACAACGTGGGCACATGTGCTATAGGACTGATGGTGATTTTTCATAATTTTTTGTGATGGAGAAGTATCTGAACACTTCCCTCTACGCGGATTGCTCTTCGCACGTCTACGACTGTTGCCGGCGGCCTCCGGGGGCTAGCATACCGTCAAATCTTGCGTAGGCGGACTCTCACAAATCTAGAAGTGTTGAGGCGGTTGCAAACGCCCAGCACGCGTCTCCGGGGTGTGCCCCCCCCTCACGGACGCCGCCGCCGCCGGCACCTGGAGGGGGGAAACGGACGCGTCGGGTCTACACGGAGTGGATGTAGCTGTGGGTTTGGCCCGGATGTTGCTCCAAAGTTTTCCTCTGGGCTGACCTAACACAACTGGGTGGAGAGGTCCACTGGTCAAAGCGCGTCCGTGCAAAGTCAAAGGGCTAGATCCCGTGGTCAAACGCTACAGGGTTAGCCGGGACGGGGGCCCTGGGGGGTAGCAATGCCACCGGAGCGTCGTACCGGGCCCTCATACATGCGGGGTGGTGTTGTGGCATGTCTGAAGAGGCGGCACGCGTCTCCGGGTTGTGGCCCCCCTCACGGACGGCAATGAAACGGTAGTAGACGTTCTGCGGTAACGATGCAGCGTGAATATTATTAAATACTTGGAGCGCGATAAAATCATGAGTTTTTTACACAACGTGGGCACATGTGCTATAGGACTGATGGTAATTTTTCATAATTTTTTTGTGATGGACAAGTATCTGAACACTTCCCTCTACGCGGATTGCTCTTCGCACGTCTACGACTGTGGCCGGCGGCCTCCGGGGGCTAGCATACCGTCAAATCTTGCGTAGGCGGCCTCTCACAAATCTGGAAGTGTTGAGGCGGTTGCAAACACCCAGCACGCGTCTCCGGGGTGTGCCCCCCCCC
>NW_021266281.1:2573-4074 GCF_002162155.2 Triticum dicoccoides
CACAGAGTGGATGTAGCTGTGGGTTTGGCCCGGATGTTGCTCCAAAGTGTTCCTCTGGGCCGACCTAACACAACCGGGTGGAGAGGTCCATTGGTCAAAGCCCGTCCGTGCAAAGTCCAAGGGCTAGATCCCGTGGTCAAACGCTACAGGGTTAGCCGGGACGGGGGCCCTGGGGGGGGGGGGGTAGCAATGCCACCGGAGCGTCGTACCGGGCCCTCATACATGTGGGGTGGTGTTGTGGCCTGTCCGAAGAGGCGGCACGCGTCTCCGGGTTGTGGCCCCCCCTCACGGACGGTAATGAAACGGTAGTAGACGTTCTGCGGTAACGATGCAGCGTGAATATTATTAAATACTTGGAGGGCGATAAAATCATGAGTTTTTTACACAACGTGGGCACATGTGCTATAGGATTGATGGTAATTTTTCATAATTTTTTGTGATGGAGAAGTATCTGAACACTTCCCTCTACGCGGATTGCTCTTCGCACGTCTACGACTGTGGCCGGCGGCCTCCGGGGGCTAGCATACCGTCAAATCTTGCGTAGGCGGCCTCTCACAAATCTGGAAGTGTTGAGGCGGTTGCAAACGCCCAGCACGCGTCTCCGGGGTGTGCCCCCCCCCCTCACGGACGCCGCCACCGCCGGCACCTGGAGGGGGGAAACGGACGCGCCGGGTCTACACGGAGTGGATGTAGCTGTGGGTTTGGCCCGGATGTTGCTCCAAAGTGTTCCTCTGGGCCGACCTAACACAACCGGGTGGAGAGGTCCACTGGTCAAAGCCCGTCCGTGCAAAGTCAAAGAGCTAGATCCCGTGGTCAAATGCTACAGGGTTAGCCGGGACGGGGGCCCTAGGGGGTAGCAATGCCACCGGAGCGTCGTACCGGGCCCTCATACATGCAGGGTGGTGTTGTGGCATGTCCGAAGAGGCGGCACGCGTCTCCGGGTTGTGGCCCCCCTCACGGACGGCAATGAAACGGTAGTAGACGTTCTGCGGTAACGATGCAGCGTGAATATTATTAAATACTTGGAGCGCGATAAAATCATGAGTTTTTTACACAACATGGGCACATGTGCTATAGGACTGATGGTAATTTTTCATAATTTTTTTGTGATGGAGAAGTATCTGAACACTTCCCTCTACGCGGATTGCTCTTCGCACGTCTACGACTGTGGCCGGCGGCCTCCGGGGGCTAGCATACCGTCAAATCTTGCGTAGGCGGCCTCTCACAAATCTAGAAGTGTTGAGGCGGTTGTAAACGCCCAGCACGCGTCTCCGGGGTGTGCCCCCCCCCTCACGGACGCCGCCGCCGCCGGCACCTGGAGGGGGGAAACGGACGCGTCGGGTCTACACAGAGTGGATGTAGCTGTGGGTTTGGCCCGGATGTTGCTCCAAAGTGTTCCTCTGGGCCGACCTAACACAACCGGGTGGAGAGGTCCATTGGTCAAAGCCCGTCCGTGCAAAGTCCAAGGGCTAGATCCCGTGGTCAAACGCTACAGGGTTAG
>NW_021266281.1:4428-6806 GCF_002162155.2 Triticum dicoccoides
GTGTTGTGGCCTGTCCGAAGAGGCGGCACGCGTCTCCGGGTTGTGGCCCCCCCTCACGGACGGTAATGAAACGGTAGTAGACGTTCTGCGGTAACGATGCAGCGTGAATATTATTAAATACTTGGAGGGCGATAAAATCATGAGTTTTTTACACAACGTGGGCACATGTGCTATAGGACTGATGGTAATTTTTCATAATTTTTTGTGATGGAGAAGTATCTGAACACTTCCCTCTACGCGGATTGCTCTTCGCACGTCTACGACTGTGGCCGGCGGCCTCCGGGGGCTAGCATACCATCAAATCTTGCGTAGGCGGCCTCTCACAAATCTAGAAGTGTTGAGGCGGTTGCAAACGCCTAGCACGCGTCTCCGGGGTGTGCCCCCCCCTCACGGACGCCGCCGCCGCCGGCACCTGGAGGGGGGAAACGGACGCGTCGGGTCTACACGGAGTGGATGTAGCTGTGGGTTTGGCCCGGATGTTGCTCCAAAGTGTTCCTCTGGGCCGACCTAACACAACCGGGTGGAGAGGTCCACTGGTCAAAGCCCGTCCGTGCAAAGTCAAAGGGCTAGATCCCGTGGTCAAACGCTACAGGGTTAGCCGGGACGGGGGCCCTATGGGGTAGCAATGCCACCGGAGCGTCGTACCGGGCCCTCATACATGCGGGGTGGTGTTGTGGCGTGTCCGAAGAGGCGGCACGCGTCTCCGGGTTGTGGCCCCCCTCACGGACGGCAATGAAACGGTAGTAGACGTTCTGCGGTAACGATGCAGCGTGAATATTATTAAATACTTGGAGCGCGATAAAATCATGAGTTTTTTACACAACGTGGGCACATGCGCTATAGGAGTGATGGTAATTTTTCATAATTTTTTGTGATGGAGAAGTATCTGAACACTTCCCTCTACGCGGATTGCTCTTCGCACGTCTACGACTGTGGCCGGCGGCCTCCGGGGGCTAGCATACCGTCAAATCTTGCGTAGGCGGCCCCTCACAAATCTAGAAGTGTTGAGGCGGTTGCAAACGCCCAGCACGCGTCTCCGGGGTGTGCCCCCCCCTCACGGCCGCCGCCGCCGCCGGCACCTAGAGGGGGGAAACGGACGCGTCGGGTCTACACGGAGTGGATGTAGCTGTGGGTTTGGCCCGGATGTTGCTCCAAAGTGTTCCTCTGGGCCGACCTAACACAACCGGGTGGAGAGGTCCACTGGTCAAAGCCCGTCCGTGCAAAGTCAAAGGGCTAGATCCCGTGGTCAAACGCTACAGGGTTAGCCGGGACGGGGGCCCTGGGGGGGTAGCAATGCCACCGGAGCGTCGTACCGGGTCCTCATACATGCGGGGTGGTGTTGTGGCATGTTCGAAGAGGCGGCACGCCTCTCCGGGTTGTGGCCCCCCCTCACGGACGGCAATGAAACGGTAGTAGACGTTCTGCGGTAACGATGGAGCGTGAATATTATTAAATACTTGGAGCGCGATAAAAGCATGAGTTTTTTACACAACGAGGGCACATGAGCTATAGGACTGATGGTAATTTTTCATAATTTTTTGTGATGGAGAAGTATGTGAACACTTCCCTCTACGCGGATTGCTCTTCGCACGTCTACGACTGTGGCCGGCGGCCTTCGGGGGCTAGCATACCGTCAAATCTTGCGTAGGCGGCCTCTCACAAGTCTGGAAGTGTTGAGGCGGTTGCAAACGCCCAGCACGCATCTCCGGGGTGTGCCCCCCCCCCTCACGAAAGCCGCCGCCGCCGGCACCTGGAGGGGGGAAACGAACGCGTCGGGTCTACACGGAGTGGATGTAGCTGTGGGCCTGGCCCGGATGTTGCTCCAAAGTGTTCCTCTGGGCCGACCTAACACAACCGGGTGGAGAGGTCCACTGGTCAAAGCCCGTCCGTGCAAAGTCAAAGGGCTAGATCCCGTGGTCAAACGCTACAGGGTTAGGCGGGACGGGGGCCCTGGGGGGGTAGCAATGCCACCGGAGCGTCGTACCGGGCCCTCATACATGCAGGGTGGTGTTGTGGCATGTCAGAAGAGGCGGCACGCGTCTCCGGGTTGTGGCCCCCCTCACGGACGGCAATGAAACGGTAGTAGACGTTCTGCGGTAACGATGCAGCGTGAATATTATTAAATACTTGGAGCACGATAAAATCATGAGTTTTTTACACAACGTGGGCACATGTGCTATAGGACTGATGGTAATTTTTCATAATTTTTTGTGATGGAGAAGTATCTGAACACTTCCCTCTACGCGGATTGCTCTTCGCACGTCTACGACTGTGGCCGGCGGCCTCCGGGGGCTAGCATACCGTCAAATCTTGCGTAGGCGGCCTCTCACAAGTCTAGAAGTGTTGAGGCGGTTGCAAACGCCCAGCACGCGTCTCCG
>NW_021266281.1:6816-22963 GCF_002162155.2 Triticum dicoccoides
TGATGGTAATTTTTCATAATTTTTTGTGATGGAGAAGTATCTGAACACTTCCCTCTACGCGGATTGCTCTTCGCACGTCTACGACTGTGGCCGGCGGCCTCCGGGGGCTAGCATACCGTCAAATCTTGCGTAGGCGGCCCCTCACAAATCTAGAAGTGTTGAGGCGGTTGCAAACGCCCAGCACGCGTCTCCGGGGTGTGCCCCCCCCCCTCACGGACGCCGCCGCCGCCGGCACCTGGAGGGGGGAAACGGACGCGTCGGGTCTACACGGAGTGGATGTAGCTGTGGGTTTGGCCCGGATGTTGCTCCAAAGTGTTCCTCTGGGCCGACCTAACACAACCGGGTGGAGAGGTCCACTGGTCAAAGCCCGTCTGTGCAAAGTCAAAGGGCTAGATCCCGTGGTCAAACGCTACAGGGTTAGCCGGGACGGGGGCCCTGGGGGTGGTAGCAATGCCACCGGAGCGTCGTACCGGGCCCTCATACATGTGGGGTGGTGTTGTGGCATGTCCGAAGAGGCGGCACGCGTCTCCGGGTTGTGGCGCCCCCTCACGGACGGTAATGAAACGGTAGTAGACGTTCTGCGGTAACGATGCAGCGTGAATATTATTAAAAACTTGGAGCGCGATAAAATCATGAGTTTTTTACACAACGTGGGCACATGTGCTATAGGACTGATGGTAATTTTTTATAATTTTTTGTGATGGAGAAGTATCTGAACACTTCCCTCTACGCGGATTGCTCTTCGCACGTCTACGACTGTGGCCGGCGGCCTCCGGGGGCTAGCATACCGTCAAATCTTGCGTAGGCGGCCTCTCACAAATCTAGAAGTGTTGAGGCGGTTGCAAACGCCCAGCACGCGTCTCCGGGGTGTGCCCCCCCCCCTCACGGACGCCGCCGCCGCCGGCACCTGGAGGGGGGAAACGGACGCGTCGGGTCTACACGGAGTGGATGTAGCTGTGGGTTTGGCCCGGATGTTGCTCCAAAGTTTTCCTCTGGGCCGACCTAACACAACCGGGTGGAGAGGTCCACTGGTCAAAGCCCGTCCGTGCAAAGTCAAAGGGCTAGATCCCGTGGTCAAACGCTACAGGGTTAGCCGGGACGGGGGCCCTGTGGGGTAGCAATGCCACCGGAGCGTCGTACCGGGCCCTCATACATGCGGGGTGGTGTTGTGGCGTGTCCGAAGAGGCGGCACGCGTCTCCGGGTTGTGGCCCCCCTCACGGACGGCAATGAAACGGTAGTGGACGTTCTGCGGTAACGATGCAGCATGAATATTATTAAATACTTGGAGCGCGATAAAATCATGAGTTTTTTACACAACGTGGGCACATGTGCTATAGGATTGATGGTAATTTTTCATAATTTTTTGTGATGGAGAAGTATCTGAACACTTCCCTCTACGCGGATTGCTCTTCGCACGTCTACGACTGTGGCTGGCGGCCTCCGGGGGCTAGCATACCGTCAAATCTTGCGTAGGCGGCCTCTCACAAATCTGGAAGTGTTGAGGCAGTTGCAAACGCCCAGCACACGTCTCCGGGGTGTGCCCCCCCCCCCTCACGGCCGCCGCCGCCGCCGGCACCTGGAGGGGGGAAACGGACGCGTCGGGTCTACACGGAGTGGATGTAGCTGTGGGTTTGGCCCAGATGTTGCTCCAAAGTGTTCCTCTGGGCCGACCTAACACAACCGGGTGGAGAGGTCCACTGGTCAAAGCCCGTCCATGCAAAGTCAAAGGGCTAGATCCCATGGTCAAACGCTACAGGGTTAGCCGGGACGGGGGCCCTGGGGGGGTAGCAATGCCACCGGAGCGTCGTACCGGGCCCTCATACATGCGGGGTGGTGTTGTGGCATGTCCGAAGAGGCGGCACGTGTCTCCGGGTTGTGGCCCCCCCTCACGAACGGCAATGAAACGGTAGTAGACGTTCTGCGGTAACGATGCAGCGTGAATATTATTAAATACTTGGAGCGCGATAAAATCATGAGTTTTTTACAAAACGTGGGAACATGTGCTATAGGACTGATGGTAATTTTTCATAATTTTTTGTGATGGAGAAGTATCTGAACACTTCCCTCTACGCGGATTGCTCTTCGCACGTCTACGACTGTGGTCGGCGGCCTACGGGGGCTAGCATACCGTCAAATCTTGCGTAGGCGGCCTCTCACAAATCTAGAAGTGTTGAGGCGGTTGCAAACGCCCAGCACGCGTCTCCGGGGTGTGCCCCCCCCCCCTCACGGACGCCGCCGCCGCCGGCACCTGGAGGGGGGAAACGGACGCGTCGGGTCTACACGGAGTGGATGTAGCTGTGGGTTTGGCCCGGATGTTGCTCCAAAGTGTTCCTCTGGGCCGACCTAACACAACCGGGTGGAGAGGTCCACTGGTCAAAGCCCGTCCGTGCAAAGTCAAAGGGCTAGATCCCGTGGTCAAACGCTACAGGGTTAGCCGGGACGGGGGCCGTGGGGGGGTAGCAATGCCACCGGAGCGTCGTACCGGGCCCTCATACATGCGGGGTGGTGTTGTGGCATGTCCGAAGAGGCGGCACGCATCTCCGGGTTGTGGCCCCCCCTCACGGACGGCAATGAAACGGTAGTAGACGTTCTGCGGTCACGATGCAGCGTGAATATTATTAAATACTTGGAGCGCGATAAAATCATGAGTTTTTTACACAACGTGGGCACATGTGCTATAGGACTGATGGTAATTTTTCATAATTTTTTGTGATGGAGAAGTATCTGAACACTTCCCTCTACGCGGATTGCTCTTCGCATGTCTACGACTGTGGCCGGCGGCCTCCGGGGGCTAGCATACCGTCAAATCTTGCGTAGGCGGCCTCTCACAAATCTAGAAGTGTTGAGGCGGTTGCAAACGCCCAACACGCGTCTCCGGGGTGTGCCCCCCCCCCCTCACGAACGCCGCCGCCGCCGGCACCTGGAGGGGGGAAACGGACGCGTCGGGTCTACACGGAGTGGATGTAGCTGTGGGTTTGGCCCGGATGTTTCTCCAAAGTGTTCCTCTGGGCCGACCTAACACAACCGGGTGGAGAGGTCCACTGGTCAAAGCCCGTCCGTGCAAAGTCAAAGGGCTAGATCCCGTGGTCAAACGCTACAGGGTTAGCCGGGACGGGGGCCCTGTGGGGTAGCAATGCCATCGAAGCGTCGTACCGGGCCCTCATACATGCGGGGTGGTGTTGTGTCGTGTCCGAAGAGGCGGCACGCGTCTCCGGGTTGTGGCCCCCCTCACGGACGGCAATGAAACGGTAGTAGACGTTCTGCGGTAACGATGCAGCGTGAATATTATTAAATACTTGGAGCGCGATAAAATCATGAGTTTTTTACAAAACATGGGAACATGTGCTATAGGACTGATGGTAATTTTTCATAATTTTTTGTGACGGAGAAGTATCTGAACACTTCCCTCTACGCGGATTGCCCTTCGCACGTCTACGACTGTGGTCGGCGGCCTCCGGGGGCTAGCATACCGTCAAATCTTGCGTAGGCGGCCTCTCACAAATCTAGAAGTGTTGAGGCGGTTGCAAACGCCCAGCACGCGTCTCCGGGGTGTGCCCCCCCCGCTCACGGACGCCGCCGCCGCCGGCACCTAGAGGGGGGAAACGGACGCGTCGGGTCTACACGGAGTGGATGTAGCTGTGGTTTTGGCCCGGATGTTGCTCCAAAGTGTTCCTCTGGGCCGACCTAACACAACCGGGTGGAGAGGTCCACTTGTCAAAGCCCGTCCGTGCAAAGTCAAAGGGCTAGATCCCGTGGTCAAACGCTACAGGGTTAGCTGGGACGGGGGCCCTGGGGGGGTAGCAATGCCACCGGAGCGTCGTACCGGGCCCTCATACATGCGGGGTGGTGTTGTGGCATGTCCGAAGAGGCGGCACGCGTCTCCGGGTTGTGGCCCCCCCTCACGGACGGCAATGAAACGGTAGTAGACGTTCTGCGGTAACGATGCAGCGTGAATATTATTAAATACTTGGAGCGCGATAAAATCATGAGTTTTTTACAAAACGTGGGAACATGTGCTATAGGACTGATGGTAATTTTTCATAATTTTTTGTGATGGAGAAGTATCTGAACACTTCCCTCTACGCGGATTGCTCTTCGCACGTCTACGACTGTGGCCGGCGGCCTCCGGGGGCTAGCATACCGTCAAATCTTGTGTAGGCGGCCCCTCACAAATCTAGAAGTGTTGAGGCAGTTGCAAACGCCCAGCACGCGTCTCCGGGGTGTGCCCCCCCCCTCACGGACGCCGCCGCCGCCGGCACCTGGAGGGGGGAAACGGACGCGTCGGGTCTACACGGAGTGGATGTAGCTGTGGGTTTGGCCCGGATGTTGCTCCAAAGTGTTCCTCTGGGCCGACCTAACACAACCGGGTGGAGAGGTCCACTGGTCAAAGCCCGTCCGTGCAAAGTCAAAGGGCTAGATCCCGTGGTCAAACGCTACAGGGGTTAGCCGGGACGGGGGCCCTGGGGGGGTAGCAATGCCACCGTAGCGTCGTACCGGGCCCTCATACATGCGGGGTGGTGTTGTGGCATGTCCGAAGAGGCGGCACGCGTCTCCGGGTTGTGGCCCCCCCTCACGGACGGCAATGAAACGGTAGTAGACGTTCTGCGGTAACGATGCAGCGTGAATATTATTAAATACTTGGAGCGCGATAAAATCATGAGTTTTTTACAAAACGTGGGAACATGTGCTATAGGACTGATGGTAATTTTTCATAATTTTTTGTGATGGAGAAGTATCTGAACACTTCCCTCTACGCGGATTGCTCTTCGCACGTCTACGACTGTGGCCGGCGGCCTCCGGGGGCTAGCATACCGTCAAATCTTGTGTAGGCGGCCCCTCACAAATCTAGAAGTGTTGAGGCGGTTGCAAACGCCCAGCACGCGTCTCCGGGGTGTGCCCCCCCCTCACGGACGCCGCCGCCGCCGGCACCTGGAGGGGGGAAACGGACGCGTCGGGTCTACACGGAGTGGATGTAGCTGTGGGTTTGGCCCGGATGTTGCTCCAAAGTGTTCCTCTGGGCCGACCTAACACAACCGGGTGGAGAGGTCCACTGGTCAAAGCCCGTCCGTGCAAAGTCAAAGGGCTAGATCCCGTGGTCAAACGCTACACGGTTAGCCGGGACGGGGGCCCTGTGGGGTAGCAATGCCACCGGAGCGTCGTACCGGGCCCTCATACATGCGGGGTGGTGTTGTGGCGTGTCCGAAGAGGCGGCACGCGTCTCCGGGTTGTGGCCCCCCTCACGGACGGCAATGAAACGGTAGTAGACGTTCTGCGGTAACGATGCAGCGTGAATATTATTAAATACTTGGAGCGCGATAAAATCATGAGTTTTTTACACAACGTGGGCACATGCGCTATAGGAGTGATGGTAATTTTTCATAATTTTTTGTGATGGAGAAGTATCTGAACACTTCCCTCTACGCGGATTGCTCTTCGCACGTCTACGACTGTGGCCGGCGGCCTCCGGGGGCTAGCATACCGTCAAATCTTGCGTAGGCGGCCCCTCACAAATCTAGAAGTGTTGAGGCGGTTGCAAACGCCCAGCACGCGTCTCCGGGGTGTGCCCCCCCCCCTCACGGACGCCGCCGCCGCCGGCACCTGGAGGGGGGAAACGGACGCGTCGGGTCTACACGGAGTGGATGTAGCTGTGGGTTTGGCCCGGATGTTGCTCCAAAGTGTTCCTCTGGGCCGACCTAACACAACCGGGTGGAGAGGTCCACTGGTCAAAGCCCGTCCGTGCAAAGTCCAAGGGCTAGATCCCGTGGTCAAACGCTACAGGGTTAGCCGGGATGGGGGCCCTGGGGGTAGCAATGCCACCGGAGCATCGTACCGGGCCCTCATACATGTGGGGTGGTGTTGTGGCCTGTCCGAAGAGGCGGCACGCGTCTCCGGGTTGTGGCCCCCCCTCACGGACGGCAATGAAACGGTAGTAGACGTTCTGCGGTAACGATGCAGCGTGAATATTATTAAATACTTGGAGCGCGATAAAATCATGAGTTTTTTACACAACGTGGGCACATGTGCTATAGGACTGATGGTAATTTTTCATAATTTTTTGTGATGGAGAAGTATCTGAACACTTCCCTCTACGCGGATTGCTCTTCGCACGTCTACGACTGTGGCCGGCGGCCTCCGGGGGCTAGCATACCGTCAAATCTTGCGTAGGCGGCCTCTCACAAATCTAGAAGTGTTGAGGCGGTTGCAAACGCCCAGCACGCGTCTCCGGGGTGTGCCCCCCCCTCACGGACGCCGCCGCCGCCGGCACCTGGAGGGGGGAAACGGACGCGTCGGGTCTACACGGAGTGGATGTAGCTGTGGGTTTGGCCCGGATGTTGCTCCAAAGTTTTCCTCTGGGCCGACCTAACACAACCGGGTGGAGAGGTCCACTGGTCAAAGCCCGTCCGTGCAAAGTCAAAGGGCTAGATCCCGTGGTCAAACACTACAGGGTTAGCCGGGACGGGGGCCCTGTGGGGTAGCAATGCCACCGGAGCGTCGTACCGGGCCCTCATACATGCGGGGTGGTGTTGTGGCGTGTCCGAAGAGGCGGCACGCGTCTCCGGGTTGTGGCCCCCCTCACGGACGGCAATGAAACGGTAGTGGACGTTCTGCGGTAACGATGCAGCATGAATATTATTAAATACTTGGAGCGCGATAAAATCATGAGTTTTTTACACAACGTGGGCACATGTGCTATAGGATTGATGGTAATTTTTCATAATTTTTTGTGATGGAGAAGTATCTGAACACTTCCCTCTACGCGGATTGCTCTTCGCACGTCTACGACTGTGGCTGGCGGCCTCCGGGGGCTAGCATACCGTCAAATCTTGCGTAGGCGGCCTCTCACAAATCTGGAAGTGTTGAGGCAGTTGCAAACGCCCAGCACACGTCTCCGGGGTGTGCCCCCCCCCCCTCACGGCCGCCGCCGCCGCCGGCACCTGGAGGGGGGAAACGGACGCGTCGGGTCTACACGGAGTGGATGTAGCTGTGGGTTTGGCCCAGATGTTGCTCCAAAGTGTTCCTCTGGGCCGACCTAACACAACCGGGTGGAGAGGTCCACTGGTCAAAGCCCGTCCATGCAAAGTCAAAGGGCTAGATCCCATGGTCAAACGCTACAGGGTTAGCCGGGACGGGGGCCCTGGGGGGGTAGCAATGCCACCGGAGCGTCGTACCGGGCCCTCATACATGCGGGGTGGTGTTGTGGCATGTCCGAAGAGGCGGCACGTGTCTCCGGGTTGTGGCCCCCCCTCACGAACGGCAATGAAACGGTAGTAGACGTTCTGCGGTAACGATGCAGCGTGAATATTATTAAATACTTGGAGCGCGATAAAATCATGAGTTTTTTACAAAACGTGGGAACATGTGCTATAGGACTGATGGTAATTTTTCATAATTTTTTGTGATGGAGAAGTATCTGAACACTTCCCTCTACGCGGATTGCTCTTCGCACGTCTACGACTGTGGTCGGCGGCCTACGGGGGCTAGCATACCGTCAAATCTTGCGTAGGCGGCCTCTCACAAATCTAGAAGTGTTGAGGCGGTTGCAAACGCCCAGCACGCGTCTCCGGGGTGTGCCCCCCCCCCCTCACGGACGCCGCCGCCGCCGGCACCTGGAGGGGGGAAACGGACGCGTCGGGTCTACACGGAGTGGATGTAGCTGTGGGTTTGGCCCGGATGTTGCTCCAAAGTGTTCCTCTGGGCCGACCTAACACAACCGGGTGGAGAGGTCCACTGGTCAAAGCCCGTCCGTGCAAAGTCAAAGGGCTAGATCCCGTGGTCAAACGCTACAGGGTTAGCCGGGACGGGGGCCGTGGGGGGGTAGCAATGCCACCGGAGCGTCGTACCGGGCCCTCATACATGCGGGGTGGTGTTGTGGCATGTCCGAAGAGGCGGCACGCATCTCCGGGTTGTGGCCCCCCCTCACGGACGGCAATGAAACGGTAGTAGACGTTCTGCGGTAACGATGCAGCGTGAATATTATTAAATACTTGGAGCGCGACAAAATCATGAGTTTTTTACACAACGTGGGCACATGTGCTATAGGACTGATGGTAATTTTTCATAATTTTTTGTGATGGAGAAGTATCTGAACACTTCCCTCTACGCGGATTGCTCTTCGCATGTCTACGACTGTGGCCGGCGGCCTCCGGGGGCTAGCATACCGTCAAATCTTGCGTAGGCGGCCTCTCACAAATCTAGAAGTGTTGAGGCGGTTGCAAACGCCCAGCACGCGTCTCCGGGGTGTGCCCCCCCCCTCACGAACGCCGCCGCCGCCGGCACCTGGAGGGGGGAAACGGACGCGTCGGGTCTACACGGAGTGGATGTAGCTGTGGGTTTGGCCCGGATGTTTCTCCAAAGTGTTCCTCTGGGCCGACCTAACACAACCGGGTGGAGAGGTCCACTGGTCAAAGCCCGTCCGTGCAAAGTCAAAGGGCTAGATCCCGTGGTCAAACGCTACAGGGTTAGCCGGGACGGGGGCCCTGTGGGGTAGCAATGCCATCGAAGCGTCGTACCGGGCCCTCATACATGCGGGGTGGTGTTGTGGCGTGTCCGAAGAGGCGGCACGCGTCTCCGGGTTGTGGCCCCCTCACGGACGGCAATGAAATGGTAGTAGACGTTCTGCGGTAACGATGCAGCGTGAATATTATTAAATACTTGGAGCGCGATAAAATCATGAGTTTTTTACAAAACATGGGAACATGTGCTATAGGACTGATGGTAATTTTTCATAATTTTTTGTGACGGAGAAGTATCTGAACACTTCCCTCTACGCGGATTGCTCTTCGCACGTCTACGATTGTGGTCGGCGGCCTCCGGGGGCTAGCATACCGTCAAATCTTGCGTAGGCGGCCTCTCACAAATCTAGAAGTGTTGAGGCGGTTGCAAACGCCCAGCACGCGTCTCCGGGGTGTGCCCCCCCCGCTCACGGACGCCGCCGCCGCCGGCACCTGGAGGGGGGAAACGGACGCGTCGGGTCTACACGGAGTGGATGTAGCTGTGGTTTTGGCCCGGATGTTGCTCCAAAGTGTTCCTCTGGGCCAATCTAACACAACCGGGTGGAGAGGTCCACTTGTCAAAGCCCGTCCGTGCAAAGTCAAAGGGCTAGATCCCGTGGTCAAACGCTACAGGGTTAGCTGGGACGGGGGCCCTGGGGGGTAGCAATGCCACCGGAGCGTCGTACCGGGCCCTCATACATGCGGGGTGGTGTTGTGGCATGTCCGAAGAGGCGGCACGCGTCTCCGGGTTGTGGCCCCCCCTCACGGACGGCAATGAAACGGTAGTAGACGTTCTGCGGTAACGATGCAGCGTGAATATTATTAAATACTTGGAGCGCGATAAAATCATGAGTTTTTTACAAAACGTGGGAACATGTGCTATAGGACTGATGGTAATTTTTCATAATTTTTTGTGATGGAGAAGTATCTGAACACTTCCCTCTACGCGGATTGCTCTTCGCACGTCTACGACTGTGGTCGGCGGCCTACGGGGGCTAGCATACCGTCAAATCTTGTGTAGGCGGCCCCTCACAAATCTAGAAGTGTTGAGGCGGTTGCAAACGCCCAGCACGCGTCTCCGGGGTGTGCCCCCCCCTCACGGACGCCGCCGCCGCCGGCACCTGGAGGGGGGAAACGGACGCGTCGGGTCTACACGGAGTGGATGTAGCTGTGGGTTTGGCCCGGATGTTGCTCCAAAGTGTTCCTCTGGGCCGACCTAACACAACCGGGTGGAGAGGTCCACTGGTCAAAGCCCGTCCGTGCAAAGTCAAAGGGCTAGATCCCGTGGTCAAACGCTACAGGGGTTAGCCGGGACGGGGGCCCTGGGGGGGTAGCAATGCCACCGGAGCGTCGTACCGGGCCCTCATACATGCGGGGTGGTGTTGTGGCATGTCCGAAGAGGCGGCACGCGTCTCCGGGTTGTGGCCCCCCCTCACGGACGGCAATGAAACGGTAGTAGACGTTTTGCGGTAACGATGCAGCGTGAATATTATTAAATACTTGGAGCGCGATAAAATCATGAGTTTTTTACACAACGTGGGCACATGTGCTATAGGACTGATGGTAATTTTTCATAATTTTTTGTGATGGAGAAGTATCTGAACACTTCCCTCTACGCGGATTGCTCTTCGCACGTCTACGACTGTGGCCGGCGGCCTCCGGGGGCTAGCATACCGTCAAATCTTGCGTAGGCGGCCTCTCACAAATCTATAAGTGTTGAGGCGGTTGCAAACGCCCAGCACGCGTCTCCGGGGTGTGCCCCCCCCCCCTCACGGACGCCGCCGCCGCAGGCACCTGGAGGGGGGAAACGGACGCGTCGGGTATACACGGAGTGGATGTAGCTGTGGGTTTGGCCCGGATGTTTCTCCAAAGTGTTCCTCTGGGCCGACCTAACACAACCGGGTGGAGAGGTCCACTGGTCAAAGCCCGTCCGTGCAAAGTCAAAGGGCTAGATCCCGTGGTCAAACGCTACAGGGTTAGCCGGGACGGGGGCCCTGTGGGGTAGCAATGCCACCGAAGCGTCGTACCGGGCCCTCATACATGCGGGGTGGTGTTGTGGCGTGTCCGAAGAGGTGGCACACGTCTCCGGGTTGTGGCCCCCCTCACGGACGGCAATGAAACGGTAGTAGACGTTCTGCGGTAACGATGCAGCGTGAATATTATTAAATACTTGGAGCGCGATAAAATCATGAGTTTTTTACACAACGTGGGCACATGTGCTATAGGACTGATGGTAATTTTTCATATTTTTTTGTGATGGAGAAGTATCTGAACACTTCCCTCTACGCGGATTGCTCTTCGCACGTCTACGACTGTGGCCGGCGGCCTCCGGGGGCTAGCATACCGTCAAATCTTGCGTAGGCGGCCTCTCACAAATCTAGAAGTGTTGAGGCGGTTGCAAACGCCCAGCACGCGTCTCCGGGGTGTGCCCCCCCCCCTCACGGACGCCGCCGCCGCCGGCACCTGGAGGGGGGAAACGGACGCGTCGGGTCTACACGGAGTGGATGTAGCTGTGGGTTTGGCCCGGATGTTGCTCCAAAGTGTTCCTCTGGGCCGACCTAACACAACCGGGTGGAGAGGTCCACTGGTCAAAGCCCGTCCGTGCAAAGTCAAAGGGCTAGATCCCGTGGTCAAACGCTACAGGGTTAGCAGGGACGGGGGCCCTGGGGGGGTAGCAATGCCACCGGAGCGTCGTACCGGGCCCTCATACATGCGGGGTGGTGTTGTGGCATGTCCGAAGAGGCGGCACGCGTCTCCGGGTTGTGGCCCCCCCTCACAGACGGCAATGAAACGGTAGTAGACGTTCTGCGGTAACGATGCAGCGTGAATATTATTAAATACTTGGAGCGCGATAAAATCATGAGTTTTTTACACAACATGGGCACATGTGCTATAGGACTGATGGTAATTTTTCATAATTTTTTGTGATGGAGAAGTATCTGAACACTTCCCTCTACGCGGATTGCTCTTCGCACGTCTACGACTGTGGCCGGCGGCCTCCGGGGGCTAGCATACCGTCAAATCTTGCGTAGGCGGCCTCTCACAAATCTAGAAGTGTTGAGGCGGTTGCAAACGCCCAGCACGCGTCTCCGGGGTGTGCCCCCCCCTCACGGACGCCGCCGCCGCCGGCACCTGGAGGGGGGAAACGGACGCATCGGGTCTACACGGAGTGGATGTAGCTGTGGGTTTGGCCCGGATGTTGCTCCAAAGTTTTCCTCTGGGCCGACCTAACACAACTGGGTGGCGAGGTCCACTGGTCAAAGCCCGTCCGTGCAAAGTCAAAGGGCTAGATCCCGTGGTCAAACGCTACAGGGTTAGCCGGGACGGGGGCCCTGTGGGGTAGCGATGCCACCGGAGCGTCGTACCGGGCCCTCATACATGCGGGGTGGTGTTGTGGCGTGTCCGAAGAGGTGGCACGCGTCTCCGGGTTGTGGCCCCCCTCACGGACGGCAATGAAACGGTAGTAGACGTTCTGCGGTAACGATGCAGCATGAATATTATTAAATACTTGGAGCGCGATAAAATCATGAGTTCTTTACACAACGTGGGCACATGTGCTATAGGACTGATGGTAATTTTTCATAATTTTTTGTGATGGAGAAGTATCTGAACACTTCCCTCTACGCGGATTGCTCTTCGCACGTCTACGACTGTGGCCGGCGGCCTCCGGGGGCTAGCATACCGTCAAATCTTGCGTAGGCGGCCTCTCACAAATCTGGAAGTGTTGAGGCGGTTGCAAACGCCCAGCACGCGTCTCCGGGGTGTGCGCCCCCCCTCACGGACGCCGCCGCCGCCGGCACCTGGAGGGGGGAAACGGACGCGTCGGGTCTACACGGAGTGGATGTAGCTGTGGGTTTGGCCCGGATGTTGCTCCAAAGTGTTCCTCTGGGCCGACCTAACACAACCGGGTGGAGAGGTCCACTGGTCAAAGCCCGTCCGTGCAAAGTCCAAGGGCTAGATCCCGTGGTCAAACGCTACAGGGTTAGCCGGGACGGGGGCCCTGGGGGGTAGCAATGCCACCGAAGCGTCGTACCGGGCCCTCATACATGCGGGGTGGTGTTGTGGCATGTCCGAAGAGGCGGCACGCGTCTCCGGGTTGTGGCCCCCCTCACGGACGGCAATGAAACGGTAGTAGACGTTCTGCGGTAACGATGCAGCGTGAATATTATTAAATACTTGGAGCGCGATAAAATCATGAGTTTTTTACACAACGTGGGCACATGTGCTATAGGACTGATGGTAATTTTTCATAATTTTTTGTGATGGAGAAGTATCTGAACACTTCCCTCTACGCGGATTGCTCTTCGCACGTCTACGACTGTGGCCGGCGGCCTCCGGGGGCTAGCATACCGTCAAATCTTGCGTAGGCGGCCTCTCACAAATCTAGAAGTGTTGAGGCGGTTGCAAACGCCCAGCATGCGTCTCCGGGGTGTGCCCCCCCCCTCACGGACGCCGCCGCCGGCGGCACCTGGAGGGGGGAAACGGACGCGTCGGGTCTACACGGAGTGGATGTAGCTGTGGGTTTGGCCCGGATGTTGCTCCAAAGTGTGCCTCTGGGCCGACCTAACACAACCGGGTGGAGAGGTCCACTGGTCAAAGCCCGTCCGTGCAAAGTCAAAGGGCTAGATCCCGTGGTCAAACGCTACAGGGTTAGCCGGGACGGGGGCCCTGGGGGGGTAGCAATGCCACCGGAGCGTCGTACCGGGCCCTCATACATGCGGGGTGGTGTTGTGGCATGTCCGAAGAGGCGGCACGCGTCTCCGGGTTGTGGCCCCCCCTCACAGACGGCAATGAAACGGTAGTAGATGTTCTGCGGTAACGATGCAGCGTGAATATTATTAAATACTTGGAGCGCGATAAAATCATGAGTTTTTTACACAACGTGGGCACATGTGCTATAGGACTGATGGTAATTTTTCATAATTTTTTGTGATGGAGAAGTATCTGAACACTTCCCTCTACGCGGATTGCTCTTCGCACGTCTACGACTGTGGCCGGCGGCCTCCGGGGGCTAGCATACCGTCAAATCTTGCGTAGGCGGCCTCTCACAAATCTGGAAGTGTTGAGGCGGTTGCAAACGCCCAGCACGCGTCTCCGGGGTGTGCCCCCCCCCCCTCACGGACGCCGCCGCCGCCGGCACCGGGAGGGGGGAAACGGACGCGTCGGGTCTACACGGAGTGGATGTAGCTGTGGGTTTGGCCCGGATGTTGCTCCAAAGTGTTCCTCTGGGCCGACCTAACACAACCGGGTGGAGAGGTCCACTGGTCAAAGCCCGTCCGTGCAAAGTCAAAGGGCTAGATCCCGTGGTCAAACGCTACAGGGTTAGCCGGGACGGGGGCCCTGGGGGGGTAGCAATGCCATCGGAGCGTCGTACCGGGCCCTCATACATGCGGGGTGGTGTTGTGGCATGTCCGAAGAGGCGGCACGCGTCTCCGGGTTGTGGCCCCCCCTCACGGACGGCAATGCAATGGTAGTAGACGTTCTGCGGTAACGATGCAGCGTGAATATTATTAAATACTTGGAGCGCGATAAAATCATGAGTTTTTTACACAACGTGGGCACATGTGCTATAGGACTGATGGTAATTTTTCATAATTTTTTGTGATGGAGAAGTATCTGAACACTTCCCTCTACGCGGATTGCTCTTCGCACGTCTACGACTGTGGCCGGCGGCCTCCGGGGGCTAGCATACCGTCAAATCTTGCGTAGGCGGCCTCTCACAAATCTAGAAGTGTTGAGGCGGTTGCAAACGCCCAGCACGCGTCTCCGGCGTGTGCCCCCCCCCTCACGGACGCCGCTGCCGCCGGCACCTGGAGGGGGGAAACGGACGAGTCGGGTCTACACGGAGTGGATGTAGCTGTGGTTTTGGCCCGGATGTTTCTCCAAAGTGTTCCTCTGGGCCGACCTAACACAACCGGGTGGAGAGGTCCACTGGTCAAAGCCCGTCCGTGCAAAGTCAAAGGGCTAGATCTCGTGGTCAAACGCTACAGGGTTAGCCGGGACGGGGGCCCTGTGGGGTAGCAATGCCACCGGAGCGTCGTACCGGGCCCTCATACATGCGGGGTGGTGTTGTGGCGTGTCCGAAGAGGCGGCACGCGTCTCCGGGTTGTGGCCCCCCTCACGGACGGCAATGAAACGGTAGTAGACGTTCTACGGTAACGATGCAGCGTGAATATTATTAAATACTTGGAGCGCGATAAAATCATGAGTTTTTTACACAACGTGGGCACATGTGCTATAGGACTGATGGTAATTTTTCATAATTTTTTGTGATGGAGAAGTATCTGAACACTTCCCTCTACGCGGATTGCTCTTCGCACGTCTACGACTGTGGCCGGCGGCCTCCAGGGGCTAGCATACCGTCAAATCTTGCGTAGGCGGCCTCTCACAAATCTAGAAGTGTTGAGGCGGTTGCAAACGCCCAGCACGCGTCTCCGGGGTGTGCCCCCCCTCACGGACGCCGCCGCCGCCGGCACCTGGAGGGGGGAAACGGACGCGTCGGGTCTACACGAAGTGGATGTAGCTGTGGGTTTGGCCCGGATGTTGCTCCAAAGTGTGCCTCTGGGCCGACCTAACACAACCGGGTGGAGAGGTCCACTGGTCAAAGCCCGTCCGTGCAAAGTCAAAGGGCTAGATCCCGTGGTCAAACGCTACAGGGTTAGCCGGGACGGGGGCCCTGGGGGGGTAGCAATGCCACCGGAGCGTCGTACCGGGCCCTCATACATGCGGGGTGGTGTTGTGGCATGTCCGAAGAGGCGGCACGCGTCTCCGGGTTGTGGCCCCCCCTCACGGACGGCAATGAAATGGTAGTAGACGTTCTGCGGTAACGATGCAGCGTGAATATTATTAAATACTTGGAGCGCGATAAAATCATGAGTTTTTTACACAACGTGGGCACATGTGCTATAGGACTGATGGTAATTTTTCATAATTTTTTGTGATGGAGAAGTATCTGAACACTTCCCTCTACGCGGATTGCTCTTCGCACGTCTACGACTGTGGCCGGCGGCCTCCGGGGGCTAGCATACCGTCAAACTTGCGTAGGCGGCCTCTCACAAATCTAGAAGTGTTGAGGCGGTTGCAAACGCCCAGCACGCGTCTCCGGCGTGTGCCCTCCCCCTCACGGACGCCGCCGCCGCCGGCACCTGGAGGGGGGAAACGGACGCGTCGGGTCTACACGGAGTGGATGTAGCTGTGGGTTTGGCCCGGATGTTTCTCCAAAGTGTTCCTCTGGGCCGACCTAACACAACCGGGTGGAGAGGTCCACTGGTCAAAGCCCGTCCGTGCAAAGTCAAAGGGCTAGATCTCGTGGTCAAACGCTACAGGGTTAGCCGGGACGGGGGCCCTGTGGGGTAGCAATGCCACCGGAGCGTCGTACCGGGCCCTCATACATGCGGGGTGGTGTTGTGGCGTGTCCGAAGAGGCGGCACGCGTCTCCGGGTTGTGGCCCCCCTCACGGACGGCAATGAAACGGTAGTAGACGTTCTACGGTAACGATGCAGCGTGAATATTATTAAATACTTGGAGCGCGATAAAATCATGAGTTTTTTACACAACGTGGGCACATGTGCTATAGGACTGATGGTAATTTTTCATAATTTTTTGTGATGGAGAAGTATCTGAACACTTCCCTCTACGCGGATTGCTCTTCGCA
>NW_021266282.1:0-1173 GCF_002162155.2 Triticum dicoccoides
ATGTCTGCACATGCTAGGCTCGTCAAGTTAACCCTAAGTGTTTTCGCTGTGTAAAACTGTCTTACACCCGTTGTATGTGAACGTAAGAATCCATCACACCCGATCATCACGTGGTGCTTAGAAGCGACGAACTGTAGCAACGGTGCACAGTTAGGGGAGAACACTTCTTGAAATTTTGTAAGGGATCATCTTATTTACTACCGTCGTCCTAAGCAAACAAGATGCATAAACATGATAAACATCACATGCAATCAAATAGTGACATGATATGGCCAATATCATTTTGCTCCTTTTGATCTTCATCTTCGGGGCTCCATGATCATCATCGTCACCGGCACGACACCATGATCTCCATCATCATGATCTCCATCATCGTGTCTTCATGAAGTTGTCACACCAACGACTACTTCTACTTCTATGACTAACACGTTTAGCAATAAAGTAAAGTAGTTTACATGGCGTTCTTCAATGACACGCAGGTCATACAATAAATAAAGACAACTCCTATGGCTCCTGCCGGTTGTCATACTCATCGACATGCAAGTCGTGAATCCTATTACAAGAACATGATCAATCTCATACATCACATATAATTCATCACATTCTTCTTGGCCATATCACATCACATAGCATACCCTGCAAAAACAAGTTAGACGTCCTCTAATTGTTGTTGCATGTTTTACGTGGCTGCTATGGGTTTCTAGCAAGAACGTTTCTTACCTTCGCAAGACCACAACGTGATATGCCAATTGCTATTTACCCTTCATAAGGACCCTTTTCATCGAATCCGTTCCGACTAAAGTGGGAGAGACTGGCACCCGCTAGCCACCTTATGCACCAAGTGCATGTCAATCGGTGGAACCTGTCTCACGTAAGAGTACGTGTAAGGTCGGTCCGGGCCGCTTCATCCCACAATACCGTCGAAACAAGATTGGACTAGTAACGGTAAGCATATTGAACAACATCAACGCCCACAACTACTTTGTGTTCTACTCGTGCAAAGAATCTACGCAATAGACCTAGCTCATGATGCCACTGTTGGGGAACGTAGCAGAAATTCAAAATTTTCCTACGTGTCACCAAGATCTATCTATGGAGAGACCAACAACGAGTAGAAAGAGAGTGCATCTACATACCCTTGTAGATCGCTAAGCGGAAGCGTTCAAGTGAACG
>NW_021266283.1:0-2918 GCF_002162155.2 Triticum dicoccoides
TCTCCTCTTTGGTGTGTACCCTGAAAGCGGTTTGCAACTTACTAAGCCATATTCCTTGCGGAAAACATGTGGTAGTACAAGGAGGAAATGATAGGTACTGGACCGAAATGGTTTGATACGGAAGTCACATAGTCTGGCGTAAGACTGGCATGCTACAACACTGCCATCGTACCCATCCTCATACCAACACATGGCCATTCATATTCACATTCATCCACGTATGGATCATTGAACTCACTCACCTCGTTATCACATAAAATAACGTTCATCGGTATGCTTACCAACATGCCATGAAACTAACTAAATGCAAAACATGCCGAGACACTCATCATATCAAAAGTTCAAACATGCTTGCCTGGTTCAGAGTAGTCGGGGCCTAGCTCGGTGAAGTTCGCGGCTCCGTCACCTCCTTCGGTATCTACGGTTTAAAGAAAATACATGCGCTAACGTAAATACCAAGGAGAGCACAGAAGGTAAACCAAATATTTTTCAAATAAATTTGATAAAAAAACTAGACAAAATTTTAAAGAGAACAGAAAAAGAATCAATCAAAAATACTTTTCTGATTAAAAGTTATAAGGGTTTTTGTCCAGGGACTTATCTGTAATGAAACAGAAGATTCCCAGGGGCTAGTTTATAAAAGCAGAAAACGCTTCGGTAGCGATTACGCCAGCCCGAAGAGAAAACGTATTTGGCAGAAGGCGTTTTCAGATAACGCTTCGTTTAGAAAGGACAGAGAGGCTGACAGCGGGTCCCACTTGTCATGTTTAAATATTCAAAAGGGAGGGACGAGGCTCGTCGGCGCCCGAGAGCTGCTGAGGTCGCCGGCGGCGATCCACGGCGAGGCAGGGGGATCAGAGATTACCAATGTGCTCACCGTGTCCTTCCGCAGCGGTGGGAGGTGGTGTTGGTCGCCGGTGAGCACCACGTCGACGGCGGTCTCAACTCCGGCGGATGGTGGTTCGGGCGTGGATGGAGCTCGTCGGAGAGGGCTGCAAGGATTAAATTGAGGTGGGGGTTAGACTACTGGGTGCAAGAGAGGGCTACGGACAAGGTTTGAGCGCCGGAGGTGGCCTCACCGAAGTGAATCGAGCTGGAGGCCGAGGCGGATCGGGGTGGCCGGAGCCGGGGAAGGAGACCTCCTCGAGGTCCTTCCAGTGGCCTGGCGGGGTGTTGGTGAGTAGTGGGGGTGCTGCGTGCACGAGAGTGAGCTCGGGACCCCTTTATATAGGCGGTCCGAGGCGGTTGCTGTGAACGGAGATTTCCGGCGAGCGATTACGGTGGCGTAGTGCTCGGTCGGGGTGGTTAGGGAGTCGAGCGTCATCACGGAGGATCAAAGGGTCCATTTTTGTGCTAAGCTGGCCGGGGTCTGGGCGTTTGGGTCGAGCTCGACGGAACGGGGTGGCGCGGGCCCGTCTGCGGCAGAGAGCGCGCTCCGTGCGTGCTGCGCCACGGCGACGGTGCCGCATGCGTGCGCTGGCACGGAGAAGGCCACGCGGAGCCACCAGAAGATTTGGGCGGTGCCGAACGGCGTTGCGCCGCCGTTCTCCTCCCTGTCGGCCGTTACGGGGAGCCGGCCGCCGCAAGACACGCCGGCGCAGGCGGGCCAGGGCGCCACCGACGCCAGGGTCGCGCCAAGTGCGCGTGTGAAGCTTCGGACAAGCAAGCGAGGCCGCGAGCAACGTGCCAAGTGCACTGTGGCCGCGTGACTGAAACTGTCGAAACTGAAGATGACACTGAAACAGAATTTCTGAACTTTGAACAGTAACAGTGCCCACAAGGTGTTCGACCAAATGAAAATGGCCTCTGGTGATTTTTCCTTGAGCTGATTTTTGGTGGAGTGGCTTCTCCTTGCTCAAGTAGGCTGTATGATTTTTGGTGGAATTTTTGGAGGAGTGTAGACATGAATTTCACCAAATTTGGCAAATCTGGTCCAAACTTGCAGAGACTAAATTTTGAAAATTTTGAAAAGAGGAGGAGTGGATCAAGATGGTTCTGGGTTATGGATGCTAAGGACAATCCAGGAGAATTGGTTTGAGGTCAAAACTCAAATGCAATAGGGCACTTGCTTTGAAAATCTCTCAGGCTCCAAATAATTTTCAGAATTGAATTTGGGGAAAAATAATTAGAATAAAAATCCAAAACCAGTTTGGATTAGTTGGGACAGAGAATTTAGGTTGATCACAAGGGGTAGGGGAGGTTTTGGAGGGGTTTTAACTCATGGGCAAAAATACAAAGCCAAGGGTGGCTTCAAAGATATGAAAATCCCAAATTTCATGGAGTTTCTTTTTTACAAGAAAAAGATTAAACTCCCAAAATAATTTTGAGAGAGAACCAACAGAGAAGAAGTTTCAAAGGTCAAACACCAAAGTTTGAAGCAAGAACAAAAACCTTGTCAAAGAAAAGAAAGTTTCTTAAGAGGAAGGTTTTCTGGAAAATTTTAAATGGCCTCTTTTCAAAAACCACAAAGTTTTTGCTGAAAACCAAAGTAAAAATTTTGGAGTGTCACAACACCTACCCCCTTAGGAAAAATCTCGTCCCCGAGATTTCAGCTGATCCTTAAATAAGTGTGGATGCTCTCTCATCGCCCAAATCTTCTGGTGGCTCCGCGTGGCCTTCTCCGTGCCAGCGCACGTATGCGGCACCGTCGCCGTGGCGCAGCACGCACGGAGCGCGCTCTCTGCCGCAGACGGGCCCGCGCCACCCCGTTCCGTCGAGCTCGACCCCCGCCCAGACCCCGGCCAGCTTAGCACAAAAATGGACCCTTTGATCCTCCGTGATGACGCTCGACTCCCTAACCACCCCGACCGAGCACTACGCCACCGTAATCGCTCGCCGGAAATCTCCGTTCACGGCAACCGCCTCGGACCGCCTATATAAAGGGGTCCCGAGCTCACTCTCGTGCACGCAGCACCCCC
>NW_021266284.1:0-1961 GCF_002162155.2 Triticum dicoccoides
CCTTTTTCTATTTCATTTATGTTTTGAAATATTCTAAATATGTATCATATATAAAATTAACTTTCTCCGATTACGAAAACTCTCGGTGCACATTAGAATATATGTTTGTGCATATGAAAGTCTATTCGTACAATTTTGAAAATTATTCTTACCATTGGAAAACATGTTCGTGTAGTTCAAAAAATGTTCACACGTTTAAAAATGTGTTCGTTACACCATCTTAAAAAATGCATGAAAATATAAAAAGTTGTCTGTGTAATTTACAAAGAAAAATCATGATATTTCATAGAAAATTGCGGATTTGAAAATATTGACATTTTAAAATAATGTTCACTGAAATGAAACAATTCAGTCTCGCAATCTTTACAAAAATGTTCATAACATATAAAATACTGGTTGCATGTTTTAAAAAAATGTTTCGTAATTTTTTGCAAGAAGTTCAAACTGTGTTTAAAAATGTTCACCATGCAATTAAAAGATGTACAATGTGTTTTTAAAAATGTTGAATGTGCAATTTACAAATGCTCAACATGTATTTTAAAAAGGTGTGAAGTATATCTAAAAGATTCAAGCAGTATAAAAAAATATTCAACGTGTATTCAATAAAAGGCGACATGTATTTCAAAAGTGAAAGAAAATGAAATAAAACCAGCATGTAAAATGAAACCTCGATGAAAAACCAATAGAGAAAAGAAGAAACAACACAGTACCTTCCGAAGACCAGCTAATACCGGCCAGGATGTTTCCCGAACCGTTCTCTAGAAGCTTCCCAAAACCGCTTCTTGGGCCTGTCCCGTAGGCATGGTGTGTCTCACACCAAGAAATATATCCCAAAACATTCGCCATAGGTGGTACATAGTATTTTTGCTTTTGTGCATTGTGTTATTTGAATATTACATTTTTTTCAATTTGGAGTTCTGTTTTTCTTCTGGTTTTTATTCTTTTCTGGGGTTTTGATGCATTCGTAGGTGATGGGAACGTCTCCTCCCACGAGCACACATCACCGGAACGGCTGAAATATATCTAGGGAAGTGCGACCATCGGTGCCAAGTCTAGGAATTGAACCTCGGTGGATTGGTACCACCACAAGGAACCTAATCATCTTAGCTACGCTCAGTTCGCTTCTATTTATTGTTGTTTCAAAGAAATGTACACACTTACTAATGAATACACAAGCATCTTCTTTTAATTGTGTGACCAATTTTTAAAAACTAAATGAACACTTCTAAAAATTATACAAAAATGTTATTTAAAGTGATTGAACACCTTTTTAATTACATGAACATATGGAAATTAATGCATTAAAATCTTGCACAATTTATCGGTAAAATTCACTTTATTAGGTGTACTCATGTTTTCAAAAACAACAAAAAAAATCCATCATAGAGGAACATATTTCTTGTAGTGCTTAAGAAAAATGTTCTCCTTCATATAGAAAAGTGTTGGGTTTCGTAGTAATTTCAAAAAAATTCCTACGCACACGCAAGGTCATGTGATGCATAGCAACGAGAGGGGAGAGTGTTTTCTATGTACCCACACAGACCGACTGCGGAAGCGTTGACGCAACGTAGAGGAAGCAGTCGTACGTCTTCACGATCCAACCGATCAAGCACCGAAACTACGGCACCTCCGAGTTCGAGCACACGTTCAGCTCGATGACGATCCCCGGACTCCGATCCAGCAAAGTGTCGAGGAAGAGTTCCGTCAGCACGACGGCGTGGTGACGATCTTGATGTACTACAGCAGCAGGGCTTCGCCTAAACTCCGCTACAGTATTATCGAGGACTATGGTGGCTGGGAGCACCGCACACGGCTAAGGAATAGATCACGTGGATCAACTTGTGTGTTCTAGGGTGCCTCTGCCTCAGTATATAAAGGACTAGAGGGGGGAGGCTGGCCGGCCATAGGAGGCGCGCCAGGAGAGTCCTACTCCCTCTGGGAGTAGGATTCCCCCCCCCCCC
>NW_021266285.1:0-979 GCF_002162155.2 Triticum dicoccoides
AGGCTTCAAATCTGCAATGTTAAAAGTGGGACTAACCCCAAAATCTGCAGGCAGCTCAAGTTTATATGCATTATCATTTATTTTCTCTAACACCTTAAAGGGACCATCAGCACGTGGCATTAGCTTTGATTTGCGCAAATCAGGAAATCTATCCTTACGCAAATGTAACCAAACAAGATCTCCAGGTGCAAACACAACATGTTTTCTACCCTTATCTCCAGCAAGTTTATATTTAGCATTCATACGCTCAATGTTTTCCTTAGTTAACTCATGCATTTTTAAAATCAATTCAGCACGTTGTTTAGCATCAAAATTAACCTTCTCCGAAGATGGAAGAAGCAACAAATCAATAGGTGCACGAGGTAGGAAACCATACACAACTTCAAAAGGGCACATCTTAGTAGTAGAATGCAATGAACGATTATAAGCAAATTCAATATGAGGCAAGCATTCCTCCCACATTTTCTTATTATTCTTCAAAATAGCCCTAAGCATAGTAGACAACGTTCTATTGACTACTTCAGTTTGTCCATCAGTTTGGGGGTCACAAGTAGTACTAAAAAGCAGTTTAGTCCCCAACTTAGCCCATAAACATCTCCAAAATTGGCTAAGAAATTTAGTATCACGATCTGAAACAATAGTATTTGGCACACCATGCAAGCGAATAATTTCACGAAAGAACAAATCAGCAACATTAACAGCATCATCGCTTTTATGACATGGTATAAAGTGTGCCATTTTCGAGAATCTATCCACGACAACAAATATGCTATCCCTCCCCTTCTTTGTTCGAGGTAAACCTAAAACAAAGTCCATAGATATATCCTCCCAAGGAACACTAGGTACAGGCAAAGGCATATATAAACCATGAGGATTGAGTCGTGACTTAGCTTTTTGACATGTAGTGCATCGAGCAATAAAACGCTCAACATCCCGTCTCATCTTTGGCCAAAAGAAATGTGTAGCAAGTACGTCCTCC
>NW_021266286.1:0-861 GCF_002162155.2 Triticum dicoccoides
TGGAGGCGCCAGGGGCTGGTGTGAAATCCCTCCTCTCCCCCCCACTATATATAGGGGTGCCATGGGGGGGGGGCGCCGGCCCTAGTAGATGAGATCTACTAGGGGGGCGGCGGCCAAGGGGAGGTTTCCCTCCCCCCCAAGGCACCTAGGGGTGCCTTCCACCACATGGACTCTTCCATGGTGGAAACCCTAGGCGCATGGGCCTATAGGGGCTGGTGCCCTTGGCCCATCTAGGCCAAGGCGCACCCCCTACAGCCCATGTGGCCCCCCGGGACAGGTGGCCCCACCCGATGGACCCCCGGGACCCTTCCGGTGGTCCCGGTACAATACCGATAACCCCGAAACTTGTCCCGATGCCCGAAATAGCACTTCCTATATATAATTCTTTACCTCCGGACCATTCTGGAACTCCTCGTGACGTCCGGGATCTCATCCGGGACTCCAAAATCATTCGGGTTTCTGCATATACATATCTTCATAACCCTAGCGTCACCGAACCTTAAGTGTGTAGACCCTACGGGTTCGGGAGACAAGCAGACATGACCGAGACGACTCTCCGGTCAATAACCAACAACGGGATCTGGATACCCATGTTGGCTCCCACATGCTCCACGATGATCTCATCGGATGAACCACGATGTCGAGGATTCAATCAATCCCGTACGCTATTCCCTTTGTCTATCGATATGTTACTTGCCCGAGATTCGATCGTCGGTATCCCAATACCTCGTTCAATCTCGTTACCGGCAAGTCACTTTACTCGTACCGTAATGCATGATCCCGTGACCAGACACTTGGTCACTCTGAGCTCATTATGATGATGCATTACCGAGTGGGCCCAGTGATACCTCTCCGTCATAC
>NW_021266287.1:0-1636 GCF_002162155.2 Triticum dicoccoides
TCATTTCAAAAGATTGACAATGTTCATCATTAAACCATCCCAACATTGGTGAATAAACCTTACTTGCATCAAATTTACATGCTACAACATGCTTAAATAAGCAAACATGCAATAAGTCATTCAACACAGAATCATCACCAAGATTAGAGGTCATATCAAAATGATTAAACATTGGTTCTTTTGCATCAATAGTTAATTCAATGGGTGCACTCAAAATTGTTGATATTTCAGTTGTTTGATCACATGGCAAAGTCAAATTATCAACGTAGTCCTCTAAAATAGGTGGTGTGATCAAAGTAGTGGGTAGCTCATCAGATGGTGCATTCAAATTGACAAGGCATTCATCATTCTCATGTAGAGATGGAAGATCAGTACCTTTGTCATTACCTCTTATGATCAACTCAGATGATGTAGCCACTCTCGGGGCCGATGTGTCACATGGTGGAGGCGATGTAGTCCTGATAACAACGGATGTGGTTGTCATAGTATGCCTAGTAGTTGAAGGAACAATCATATCAACTCTTGGAATGTGCACCGTGCGCTTGTTCTCCTCGTGGCCAATACGTCGTTTTATTTCCTGTTCAGCTTTGGAAGCAAGATGAAACAAATGGTCCATAGGATAACACACTTCATGAATTAGTATCTCTTGAATATCACGGTTTAATCCTCCCCAAAATCTATCCATAAAATCATCTTCACTTTCTTCTAAAGAGGAATGCAACAAGGTAGTTTGTAAATCATCATAATATTTTGTTACAGTTTCACTACCTTGTTTTAAGTGTTGCAACTTCTTAATCATGTCACGAGTATAATAAGCAGGGACAAAAGTATGTCGCATGGCAAGTTTCAAATCATCCCAAGTAGTAGGTATATAATCAGGGTGTAACCGACAATATTCACTCCACCAAACCAAAGCATAACCAGTGAAAGAACCAACCACAACCTTAACCTTTTTATGTTCATCGAAATTATGGGAAGCAAATATATTTTTTATGTCAAACTCCCATTCAATATATAAAGCAGGTTTAAAACGGCCATTAAATGGTGGTATAGATACATTAACCTGATCATGTGCATTTGGATGTTTGTGCACCTCTCGTGACGGTTGTGGTATTTGCAAAGGTGGTGGCACGTCTCCCGCGATCGACAAAGCCCATGAATTGACTCTGGATCCTGTCATGCTTAGTAGAACAAGAAACAAAACCCAAAAATAATGTTCCTATAACTACTAGGATGTGGTGGTAAAATGCTTACAGTAAAGCAAATATCAATGTCTTACAAGTTCTTACCATGCAGCAGGCGGTGATCGGCAACCAGCGGTGTCAAGTAACTCCGAATATTGAGTAAAGCGATTGCCAGGGGAGCGTACGTATACACGGTGTAGAAATATGTGGAGCTGGGTTGGCTATATATGGTAGCAAAAGATTAGCAATAATCAATTCAAAGATGCAATGTTGAATAAACGCTCAACGACGGTACTGTGCTGGTCCTAGGCTAGACCGGACTAGAGACGCGAGCCTAGAACACTAATGAGGTCACGGCGTAGCACAACTAGCATCAATGAAGGATACTAAGTAGCTCTTGACAGCAAGATATAAGTGAAGATCACAACGACAGTGAAGATAATGATGAAAAA
>NW_021266288.1:0-8843 GCF_002162155.2 Triticum dicoccoides
TAAGTATAGGCTATTTTTAGAGTCCGTATGTGTGGGGAAACAAGAGATAGGGTTGAATTCGGACCCCTCCACCAAGGGCCACGAAATTCCCCCTCTCTTCCTCCATATATACAGCCCTTAGGGCACCGTTTAGACTTTGGGTTTTGTTTAGATTAAAAGTTCGCCATAGCTGCAACTTCGCGTACTTCGTTTGTGTTCAACGACCAGACAAAGGCGTCACAGAACCCCACCTTGATCAATAAAGCTTTCATCTTATATTCGCAATATCCAGATTGCAATCTCAGTTTCTTGCTTGTTCTTCGTTTGCTCGCACGAAACAGACCCTCGTGGTCAGGTTGATCGTGCTCCGGCGTGGTCAATAACCTCTCGGAGTTGGTTTAGCGATTGCTAAGGCGCGACGTCCTCGCACGTTCGTAGTCGGATCGTCAAAGTCGACTTCCACCAAAGCGATATCCCTCATCTCATCGAAAGACGGGACACCTTTGCCTCTATCATATCCTCCCAAGGAACACTAGGTACAGGCAAAGACATATATAAACCATGAGGATTGAGTCGTGACTTAGCTTTTTGACATGTAGTGCATCGAGCAATAAAACGCTCAACATCCCGTCTCATCTTTGGCCAAAAGAAATGTATAGCAAGTACGTCCTCCGTCTTCTTCACGCCAAAGTGTCCCATTAATCCTCCTCCATGCGCCTCCTGCAACAACAAAAGACGAACGGAGCTAGCTGGAATGCATAGCTTGTTAGCACGAAACACAAATCTATCATTAACGACGAACTTGTTCTACATTCTTCCTTCTTTACAATTCTGCATTACATCTTTAAAATCAGCATCATGCACATATTGATCTTTGATGGTCTCCAAACCAAATATTTTGAAGTCAAGTTGTGAAAGCATAGTATAGCGGCGAGACAATGCATCAGCAATAACATTTTCTTTTCCCTTCTTGTGTTTAATGACATAAGGAAAAGTCTCAATGAATTCAACCCATTTAGCATGTCTATGATTCAATTTAGCTTGACTTTTAATATGTTCCAAAGATTCATGATCAGAATGTATAACAAATTCTTTGGGCCATAAATAATGTTGCCATGTTTCTAAAGTCCGAACAAGAGCATATAATTCTTTATCATAAGTAGAATAATTCAGACTAGGCCCACTCAATTTTTCAGAAAAGTATGCTACAGGTTTGCCATCTTGTAATAACACACCGCCTAATCCAATTCCACTAGCATCACATTCAAGCTCAAAAGTCTTATTAAAATCAGGAAGTTGGAGTAAAGGAGCATGTGTCAACTTATCTTTCAATACCGAGAAGGCTTCTTCCTGTGCGGTACCCCAAAGAAAAGGCACATCTTTCTTTGTAAGCTCATTGAGAGGTGCAGCAATGGTGCTGAAATCTCTCACAAAACGCCTATAGAATCCAGCGAGGCCAAGAAAACTCCTCACGTGTGTGACCGTTTTGGGCTGCGGCCAACTCTCAATAGCTTCAATCTTGGCTTTATCAACTTCAATTCCCTGTGGAGTAACAACATAGCCAAGAAAAGATACTCGGTCGGTGCAAAAGGTGCAATTCCCAAGGTTATCAAACAAACGTGCATCACGTAAAGCAATAAAAACATCACGTAAATGTTCCAAATGTTCTTCCAAAGATCTGCTATAAATCAATATGTCATCAAAGTAAACTACCACAAATCGTCCAATGAAAGCACGTAAAACTTCGTTCATTAATCTCATGAAAGTACTAGGTGCATTAGTTAACCCAAAAGGCATGACTAACCACTCATATAATCCAAACTTAGTTTTAAATGCTGTTTTCCATTCATCTCCCAATTTCATACGAATTTGATGGTAGCCACTACGCAAATCAACTTTGGAGAATATTGTAGAGCCACTCACTTCATCAAGCATATCATCTAGCCTAGGAATAGGATGACGATAACGAATAGTAATATTATTAATGCCTCTACAATCAACACACATACGTGATGTACCATCCTTTTTCGGCACTAGAATAATAGGAACAGCACAAGGACTAAGGGATTCGCGTATATAACCTTTGTCGAGAAGCTCTTGTACTTGACGCATAATCTCCTTCGTCTGCTCTGGATTGGTACGGTATGGTGCACGGTTTGGCAGTGAAGCACCGGGAATTAAGTCGATCTGATGCTCAATCCCTCGAATAGGTGGTAATCCCGGTGGCACGTCTTGTGGAAAGACGTCAGCGAACTCCTGCAAAATGTTAGTGATAGCAGGAGGCAAAGAGGAAGGCACGTCCTCGAATGAAAATAATGCCTCTTTGCACACAAAAGCATAGCAAACAGATTTGCTAAAATCTAGCTCATCAACATCAGATTTGGTGGCAAATAAACATGCACTTTTCAATTTAATTTCAGAAGCAACACTAGATGGTTTATTATTAGGCTTCATTTGTTGCTCAAATTCTTTTGCCACAATCTGATTTTCACTCTTATTCTTCTCTTGTTGTGCTTTATTAGCTCTATGAATATCATCTTTCAAAATAGAATCAGGAGTCATAGGAAGCAAAGTAATATTTTTATCCTTATGAACAAGAGTATACTGATTGTTTCTACCATGGTGTACAGAATTTTTATCAAATTGCCATGGTCTACCAAGTAATAAGGAACATGATGAGGACATGACTACCTTGGATATGACCAAAAATATTGCATATATGCATATTTGTCAGGTGATTTCTAGTGCAAACTATTCAATAATCTATTTATGTTATCCAGAACAAAAATACTTCACACACTTTTATGTTTTGTCTAATTGCAGGTGTATGGTACATTTGTACAATCCAAATATGAAGATAAGGAAGAAAGAGATGTTTATTTGCTGTCCAAAAAGTTCTCTCACGTCACTTTTGGCCCAAGAGAAGATAGAGTCCAAGTCTCTCACGTTCTGGATTCAGATTCGGACTGCACAGACATACCTGACTCAAAACGCACACAAGTTTTTCATACGGACTCCGAATTGGGTGATTCGTTTTTTGCTGGAAACTAGATTTCGTGCACTTTCCAACCCAATTGGAATCACCTTCAAATTCGTCCCGAGCGTTGAGTTGTGGACGAAACAATCTGATGCTGCAGCAGAATCCGAGTCAAACTACAAGTCAAAAGGTGTTACATCACCTCCACTTGGGCCCATTGGCCTTGTACGACCTAGATTTAGTTTTAGGCTGCCTTGGGACGTCCTCCCACCTCCTTGGCCGCCACCCCTTGCTCCTATATAAGTAGATCCATCTAGTAGCTTTTCCTTGGGTTTTGTTTAGATTAAAAGTTCGCCATAGCTGCAACTTCGCGTACTTCGTTTGTGTTCAACGACCAGACAAAGGCGTCACAGAACCCCACCTTGATCAATAAAGCTTTCATCTTATATTCGCAATATCCAGATTGCAATCTCAGTTTCTTGCTTGTTCTTTGTTTGCTCGCAGGAAACAGACCCTCGTGGTCAGGTTGATCGTGCTCCGGCGTGGTCAATAACCTCTCGGAGTTGGTTTAGCGATTGCTAAGGCGCGACGTCCTCGCACGTTCGTAGTCGGATCGTCAAAGTCGACTTCCACCAAAGCGATATCCATCATCTCATCGAAAGATGGGACACCTTTGCCTCTATCAGTCGGCCTGCAGAAAAGTTAGTTCGCGCCAATGCTTGTCGATCCTGCACTTCACGTTCAGCTTTACAAGCAAGATGGAATAAACGAGTGATATTAGTATACTCCTTATAGTCTAGAATGGTCTGAATCTCTCTATTTAATCCACCCAGAAAACGTGCAAGCATAGCTTCATTCTCCTCAACAATACCACATCTAATCATGCCAGTTTGTAATTCCTGATAATATTCTTCTACAGAATTTTTTCCTTGTCTTAAGCGCTGTAATTTTTGAAGCAATTCACGTTGATAATATGGTGGAACCCAACGAGTACGCATAGCAGTTTTCAAAGCAGCCCAAGTAGCGGGAATAGGATATAATCTACAATGTTCAGACCACCATACACATGCAAAACTAGTGAAAGCACAAACAGCAGCAGCAACCCGTCTCTCCTCGGGATATTGTAAACATGTAAAACGCTGTTCAGTTTCTAACTCCCAAGTAAGATATATATCAGGAACATATCTACCCTCAAATGGTGGAATATTCAATTTCAGTTTAGGAATGTGGACATCATCTCATACCTGAGGTGGTGGTGCGGACCTACCATTACGAATATATACCTGAGGTCGACCTGGTGGTGGTGGTGCTGGTGGCTGCACGTAGTTCGGATTTTGATCAACTTCATCCTCATAATCTCCCACATAATCATCATCCTCCTGGGTACCAGAAGCAGCAGTAGCAAGAGCCAAAGAAGCACCAACAACAGTAGCAGTGGCACCAGAATGTTGTCCTGGCTCAATAGGAACACGCTGTGCTCGTCCATACTGATTCGGAAGGGGGCGTAGTTGTTGTTGTTGCAGAGGTGCGACAGGTGCAGCCGGTGGTGGAAGACACGCAAGCAGTTCATTAAATCTGTTATTGAGCTTTGTTTCGAACGTCTTCTCAAGGCCAGTAATCTTCTCCATGGCCTCTTCAAAATTATTCAGCACATCTTGCACCTGTTCAGTCATCATGTGCTGAAACTTATCATGAAGCTCCTTGTTGGATAAATTCTCCCAGTCAATCTCGTCGGCTTGTGATCCTGGCATGGTTAGCAGCAATAGAAACAAACAAGAATATGATCCTACAGACTACGAACAAGTGGTGGTGGTGGGTGTCACAAATCCGTCAAGCAAACCTCAAATTCTTACCAGTTCTTACCCAGCAGAAGGTGGTGATCGGCAACCGTTGTAGTCAAAACTCTCAAAGCTTGAATAGAGCGATTACCAGGGAGAGTCAAACGCACGACGTAGATGTATGTGGAGCCGGGAAGGCTTATAATATGGTAGCAAAAAGGGTCAGCAATAATCAATTCAGAGATGCAAAGTTGAATAAACGCTCAACGACGGTACTGTGCTGGTCCTAGGCTAGACTGTGCTAGAGACGCGAGCCTAGAACACCAACAAAATCACGGCGCGGCACGTAAACAAGGGAAAAGCACACTCTGAATCCTACTCCGGCAAGGAAACACGAATCGGAATCTAGATGGATCTCGAAAACAAACCTAATAAGCAAGGAACTCGGATTGGTGGTGGATATATGGTGGTGGTATATGGCAGCGGTGGTGGTAGCGGTGGTAGTATATGGATATGGATCGGTGGTGGTATATGGACACGGATTGGTGGTGGTATATGGATACGGATTCGGAGCGGTGGTGGTAGATGGCAGGGGCGATGATGATGGTGCGGCGGCGGCGTGACAACTTATGACCAGAACTCGAAACTCTAAAAGACTAGACTCTAAGACCAGCAACTAGACACGACGATGCAACCGCAAATTCAACAAAGCAAAACCCTAAAAAGATTATGCAAAGGCTCAGATTGGTTCGGATATGATGAACTAACCCTAATTTTTTTTGTGGTTTTTTCGTGGACTGTAGGTATGAAGAACAGACTCGATCTAAACTACGAAAAACTGTAAAATCTCACCGAGCAACCTGGAAATCTGATACCACTTGATAGAGGCGGAGGCGTCCCGTCTTTCGATGAGATGATGGATTTCGCTTTGGTGGAAGTCGACTTTGACGATCCGACTACGAACGTGCGAGGACGTCGCGCCTTAGCAATCGCTAAACCAACTCCGAGAGGTTATTGACCACGCCGGAGCACGATCAACCTGACCACGAGGGTCTGTTTCCTGCGAGCAAACGAAGAACAAGCAAGAAACTGAGATTGCAATCTGGATATTGCGAATATAAGATCAAAGCTTTATTGTTCAAGGTGGGGTTCTGTGACGCCTTTGTCTGGTCGTTCAACACAAACGAAGTACGTGAAGTTGCAGCTATGGCGAACTTTTAATCTAAACAAAACCCAAAGTCTAAACGATGCCCTAAGGGCTGTATATATGGAGGAAGAGGGGGGAATTTAGTGGCCCTTGGTGGAGGGATCCGAAATCAACCCTATCTCTTGTTTCCCCACACATACGGACTCTAAAAATAGCCTATACTTATGTATTTCGAAATTACATGGGCCTGGCCCAATAATAAGGTGACGCAGCACCTAAAATAGCCTCGGGACGAAATTTATGAAGTGGCATCTTGTATATTTCGTCCAAGGCTTCATGCACCCATTATGGTGGCTTCAAAGTCCTGAAATCATCACTTGTAACTCCGTTCTTGTTCCCCTTGCGCATGCCATCATCTCCATGCTTGTTCTTGCTCCAATGTTCATCCTTCTCCAAGCTAGGCCCTTCATTTGTAAGCAAAACAAATGTATCCAATTTAGGCAGCATCATATTCTCATGAACATTAGAATCATTACCAAGAAACGAAAGTACCTGGTAATTTAGTTGGCGTGCACGAGCTCTAGTAATTGGTCCAGTATGTATAGCAGCAGGGGCTGTGGGTGTAACAGTTGTATTGATGTCCTCATCAGTGTTCCTATTGAGCCAGGACAAACTTCTGTTGCCGCTGCTACTGCTGTTGGTGCTTCTTTGGCTCCTGCTACTGCTCCTGCTGGTACCCAGGAGGATGATGAGTATGCGGGTGATTATGAGGATGAGGTTGATCAAAATCAGATCTACGAGCAGCCACCAGCACCACCACCAGCAGGTCGACCTCAGGTATATATTCGTCATGGTAGGCCAGCACCACCACCTCAGGTACGCGATGATGTCCATATTCCTAAACTGAAATTGAATATTCCACCATTTGAGGGTAGATATGTTCCTGATATATATCTTACTTGGGAGTTAGAAACTGAACAACGATTTACATGTTTACAATATCCTGAGGAGAGACGAGTTGCTGCTGCTGTTTGTGCTTTCACTAGTTTTGCATGTGTATGGTGGTCTGAACATTGTAGATTATATCCTATTCCAACTACTTGGGCTGCTTTGAAAACTGCTATGCGTACGCGTTGGGTTCCACCATATTATCAACGTGAATTGCTTAAAAAATTGCAGCGTTTAAGACAAGGAAAAAATTCTGTAGAAGAATATTATCAGGAATTACAAACTGGCATGATTAGATGTGGTATTGTTGAGGAGAATGAAGCTATGCTTGCACGTTTTCTGGGTGGATTAAATAGAGAGATTCAGACCATTCTAGACTATAAGGAGTATACTAATATCACTCGTTTATTCCATCTTGCTTGTAAAGCTGAACGTGAAGTGCAGGATCGACAAGCATTGGCGCGAACTAACTTTTCTGCAGGCCGACCTTCATCATGGACACCGCGTGCATCTTCTACTTCAACTGCACCAGCACCTCAATCACGTGCCTCCTCCAGTCGTGATACAAGAAAACAGGCACAACCACCATTATCTGCCAAGAGCGCACCTGCTGGGCCTGCACCGAGTTCTTCTTCTTCCATGGCATCAACAGGGCACACAAGTGATATTATTTGTCGTCGTTGTAAGGGAGGAGGTCATTATGCGAGAGAATGCAAATCTCTGCGTGTGATGATTGCTACCATGGATGGTGGATATGAGTCCGCTAGTGACTATGATGAGGAGACTTTGGCCCTTATTACACGTGAAGAACATGGTGGAGATGATTCTGATCATGAGACGCAATACATGGCTCCTGAAGACGCTGACAGGTATGAATGTTTAGTTGCTCAACGTGTTTTGAGTGTGCAGGTCAGACAAGCTGAGCAAAATCAGAGGCACAATTTGTTCCATACCAAGGGAGTTGTGAAATAACGTTCTGTGCGCGTCATCATAGATGGAGGGAGCTGCAACAACTTGGCTAGCATGGAGATGGTGGAGAAGCTTTCTCTCACCACCAGACCACATCCACATCCTTACTACATCCAATAGTTCAACAACAGCGGCAAGGTTAAGGTAACACGTACTGTTCGTGTGCATTTTAGTATATCTACATATGCTGATTATGTTGATTGTGATGTGGTACCTATGCAAGCATGTTCCTTATTACTTGGTAGACCATGGCAATTTGATAAAAATTCTGTACACCATGGTAGAAACAATCAGTATACTCTTGTTCATAAGGATAAAAATATTACTTTGCTTCCTATGACTCCTGATTCTATTTTGAAAGATGATATTAATAGAGCTAATAAAGCAAAACAAGAGAAGAATAAGAGTGCAAATCAGATTGTGGCAAAAGAATTTGAGCAACAAATGAAGCCTAATAATAAACCATCTAGTGTTGCTTCTGAAATTAAATTGAAAAGTGCATGTTTATTTGCCACCAAATCTGATATTGATGAGCTAGATTTCAGCAAATCTGTTTGCTATGCTTTTGTGTGCAAAGAGGCATTATTTTCATTCGAGGACGTGCCTTCCTCTTTGCCTTCTGATGAGGACATCAATACAATTGTTACACCCACAGCCCCTGCTGCTATACATACTGGACCAATTACTAGAGCTCGTGCATGCCAACTAAATTACCAGGTACTTTCGTTTCTTGGTAATGATTCTAATGTTCATGAGAATATGATGCTGCCTAAATTGGATACATTTGTTTTGCTTACAAATGAAGGGCCTAGCTTGGAGAAGGATGAACATTGGAGCAAGAACAAGCATGGAGATGATGGCATGCGCAAGGGGAACAAGAACGGAGTTACAAGTGATGATTTCAGGACTTTGAAGCCACCATAATGGGTGCATGAAGCCTTGGACGAAATATACAAGATGCCACTTCCTAAATTTCGTCCCGAGGCTATTTTAGGTGCTGCGTCACCTTATTATTGGGCCAGGCCCATGTAATTTCGAAATACAT
>NW_021266289.1:0-959 GCF_002162155.2 Triticum dicoccoides
GCAGCATACTAATGGCGCACTACCCGGTGATGCGCCATTAGTATGCACTGTCATACTAATGGCGCACTGTCGTGTGATGCGCCATTAGTATGAATATTAGGTTTTTTTTATTTTTTTATTTTCTGTTTTTTGCACAGGTTACAAAATGTATAATTTGACAAAATATAGACAGCACACATCAACAATAGATTCATCAAATACAATAGAAGATTAGTCTTTGAATACAATTCATCATATTAGTCTCCGAATACAATTCATCATATTAGTCTCCGAATTAAAAAGACCGAACAAAGATAGAACATTATATTACAAGTCTCGAGACCGCGAGTAGCGAGTTTGTCTTCGCATTACAAGTCGATATCGATCATCTAAACTACCATCACATAGAAGAGAGCTGTGGTCATCACGATGAGCATCATCACGATGAAACTCGTCTTTATCCGGTTCCTCCAACGCTCCCTCCCCTCTCCCGCTAGATAGCGGGCGTATCTAGATTCGGCCTCGGCCCTAGTGGTGTACCCTTTGTAACTGTTACCGCTGAATCGATGAACCTGTCTCCGACACTCCTCCCAGTCATCGTAGACTCCGGGAACCTTACCCTTGTACACGACATACGTCGGCATCACTATGCACTAGCCAAACGAAACGTTAGTACCAATTCACAGACAATACATAAGCAATATATAATTATGCAACAGAACGATCGGAAGAGAAAAGCAAGACATTAATAGCATCGATTACATCTAAGTTGAACGACTCTCAAAACCAAAGAGACATACTACAAGTTCATTAAAGTTTAATTACAACATGAGCCAATCGATGTTTCAGAACTAGACAACTCGACTCAAGGGACCGGAGCGTGGATGAAGCCGCCGTCTATCGTGGGAGTCATGAAAGAACGGGCGTTGTCATCCTGCATTTGTAGCATTGTGTCGATGTCACTGTTGGACGGTTGATTT
>NW_021266290.1:0-1388 GCF_002162155.2 Triticum dicoccoides
AACAATCATATCAACTCTTGGAATGTGCACCGTGCGCTTGTTCTCCTCATGGCCAACACGTCGTTTTATTTCCTGTTCAGCTTTGCAAGCAAGATGAAACAAATGGTCCATAGGATAACACTCTTCATGAATTAGTATCTCTTGAATATCACGGTTTAATCCTCCCCAAAATCTATCCATAAAATCATCTTCACTTTCTTCTAAAGAGGAATGCAACAAGGTAGTTTGTAAATCATCATAATATTTTGTTACAGTTTCACTACCTTGTTTTAAGTGTTGCAACTTCTTAATCATGTCACGAGTATAATAAGCAGGGACGAAAGTATGTCGCATGGCAAGTTTCAAATCATCCCAAGTAGTAGGTATGTAATCAGGGTGTAACCGACAATATTCACTCCACCAAACCAAAGCATAACCAGTGAAAGAACCAACCGCAACCTTAACCTTTTTATGTTCATTGAAATTATGGGAAGCAAATATATTTTTTACGTCGAACTCCCATTCAATATATAAAGCAGGTTTAAAACGGCCATTAAATGGTGGTATAGATACATTAACCTGATCATGTGCATTTGGATGTTTGTGCACCTCTCGTGACGGTTGTGGTATTTGCAAAGGTGGTGGCACGTCTCCCGTGATCGACAAAGCCCATGAATTGACTCTGGATCCTGTCATGATTAGTAGAACAAGAAACAAAACCCAAAAATAATGTTCCTATAACTACTAGGATGTGGTGGTAAAATGCTCACAGTAAAGCAAATATCAATGTCTTACAAGTTCTTACCATGCAGCAGGCGGTGATCGGCAACCAGCGGTGTCAAGTAACTCCGAATATTGAGTAAAGCGATTGCCAGGGGAGCGTACGTATACACGGTGTAGAAATATGTGGAGCTGGGTTGGCTATATGGTAGCAAAAGATTAGCAATAATCAATTCAAAGATGCAATGTTGAATAAACGCTCAACGACGGTATTGTGCTGGTCCTAGGCTAGACCGGACTAGAGACGCGAGCCTAGAACACTAATGAGGTCACGGCGTAGCACAACTAGCATCAATGAAGGATACTAAGTAGCTCTTGACAGCAAGATATAAGTGAAGATCACAATGGCAGTGAAGATAATGATGAAAAACAACTGCCAAGCAGGATATACAACAACTCTCTCTCCAACTTTCCTCTTGAAAAGTTTGAGACAATTTTCTGATAAATTCTTTCAAAGAATGCTACTAACTCAAGCTTTCCAATGCAAAAAGAATCACTCAATTCCGAGTTGATATGAGGAGTCAAAGAATTCTAAAACTGGCCTGAAAAATTGGAACAAGTTGTGTTCACGAACTTCGGAGGGCAAAAAGACCTATTTAGAAGCCGATTTTGAGGTGTCAAATATTGAA
>NW_021266291.1:0-2249 GCF_002162155.2 Triticum dicoccoides
TTTCAAGATGAACATATTTTTTTTTCGTCAATGCCCGCAACAATAGTGTGTACACATATAGGCACGGACGAAGCAACCTATTCATCAGGTCTCTTTTATATCCCCATGCTTTTTTTGTCATGTCTCTATTTTGTCCGATCGTTCCACATCAAGTTCTAGTTCTACTCATATTGTGTATTTGAGCAAAAGAATATGCTTTACCATGAGGTATTTCTTGGGTAGGCATGCGACTTTTTAGAAATAGTTCCTCAGTTATATTTTTTTTCCAAAATTTGAGCCAACATTTTGAATTCCGCCCCGGGCCCCCAAATTACCGGAGACGGCCCTGGTGGTGGGTGACATGAAACCCTCGTCACTTTTCGTGAGGAGGAAAACATTTTGCATCTAGGGAACGAATTCAAGTGTTGGTCTTGTTAGACGTATGACTACTCTATCTAGCATTAGCAAATATGATAAAATTTCATCAAACATAAGTTTTGTTTTGCGCCTTAATGATTAAGAACCGAAGAGTATGCGTTGATGGATTGGTTATCATAATATGTTTTGCGCCTAAATATGTGTAAGAAGCTGTAAAATGCTTAGGAATAAATACTTTTGGAGATCTTATCAATACCTACATGGATAGTGTATGTGTTGATAGATTGGTTATCATAATCTGTTTTTTAGATGTTTTTTCTTATGGATTTTGGGAATGTTTTTTTTAGGACAATTGGGATATATTATTCTCTTTGCGAGACAGAACATCGTCTCCCCTCTCGCGCTGCGCTACTGGCCCGACCCAATAAGGTGCATTCCTGTAGCTTCTTGGAGTGGTTTTGAAAAGATTCTATGGAGCGGTTTTAGAAGCTTCTGCGTGGTTTTTTATTTTTGTTTTCTATATCAGTTTTCTTGGATTTCACCCCAGCTTTTTTTTGTTTTCCTTCCTTGTTTCAAATGCATTTCAAATTTTTTAGTAAGTTCAAAATTTTAAGCATACATGTGAACATTTTTTAGATACACGTTGAACATTTCAAACATATGTTGAGCATTCTTATCCGAATACATGTTGAACATTTGTCAAATGCACATTCAACATTATTTTTATATACAGGTTGAACATTTTTTAGATAGAAGTGGAACATTTTGCAAATACACATTGATTTTTTTAATACATGTTGACATTTTGTCAAATTCACATTGAAATTTTTTAAAATACACGTTGAACATTTTTTAAGCATGCAAACATTTTTATATTTTAACACATTTTATTGAATGGTAGGGAACATTCTTATAAATTATGCTAAGATTGTTTTGCACTGCATAGTCATTTGAGAAAATGCCACTAATATATTTTTGAAACGTGTGAATACTTTTACATGTGGTGGAAAATTTCATGAATGATATAAAACTCTTTATAAACTATGTGAACAAATATTTATAATTGCACGCACATTTTTTTGACATCACATGGAATTTTGAAAATATGTGAACATTTTCTCAATGGCACGAATATTTTTTTTGGATGGCACGAATATGCCTTTATAAATGCAGGAACATTTTTTTACACAGCATTTACATTTTCGAAATGTGTGATGAAAGCTATTAAATATTTCGGCAAATTAATTTTTGGAACATATGTATTTAGAATTTAAAAAAATAGTTTTTCAGAAAATCAAACAAAAAAGTAATAAAAATAAATAAACAAACGAACTAGAGATAAACAGAAATAAACAAACAAAAGAGCAAAAATGGAACGGCTGATATTGGGCTGGTCCACTATGGAGGCTGCTTGTGGCGAGTTGTAAATCCGTCGGGTGAGTTTAAGTTTGCTGATATGCTCCTGGCCGAAGGAGGCCTATCAATTCTTCTCCTCAGAAAAAATCTAATGGTTCAATTCATATCTACAGACTTAAACTATTCATCAATTATCATGATAGTATAAAGAATACAAAATATAATCAAAAATACATCCAGCACGGTAGACAATCTATCAGATTGCAATCACGCCAAAGGCACGTCGTTTTCAACACCCCTCCCTCACCAAGGCCGGGTTAACCTTGTTGTAGCAGACAGTCGGAAAGTCATTATGATAAGGCCCTGCTAGACTAGCACACCAGAACAACAACTATCGTCAATGAAGATAAGTGTAGATCGAAAGAATCCAACTAAGTAGACATGCCAACGTAAACGGGCGAAGATTGAATCAAAGTAGATCTGTAAGAGAGACACCGACTGAATCCCATGAGATGTGCCAGAGACACACCTCCACA
>NW_021266292.1:0-1870 GCF_002162155.2 Triticum dicoccoides
TTCCGTTAACAAGAGTTCATCATTAACCCAAGGAGAGGACAAGGAGGTGTCTGGTGAACTCAACGGCAATTCACCGAGATTCCCAAAAGATGGATTTCCACCATTAAGTGAACAAGGAGATAACATTTGTCAGATCAAATGATATAGGGAAGTATGCTCGAGGAAAACATACACAATTAAACATTGGTTGAAAGGTGCGCCCGAAATATGGGTTGGGTTGCACGACCAATGTCAGAATGGTGATTCAATTAGCGAAGGACTTAGAATGAACTATCGCCCATTCACTTCAAAGCAATAGGGTTGCTAGAAGTTTTGAATTCACACGTCATAGCTCCATTGTCGGTATTCCGGTTGAAAACAATACGGGGACCAAGGAATGAACGAAGATGGCAAGTAGTATTATGATATCAAGAATTATTTAGAGGTGGTGAAATTCTCACCACATCCTTGATAAAAAGAGATGGTAATACTTCCGAGGTAAGGAAGATCAACTGCTGGGTAGCAGTGATCTCAAGGTTTACACAAAACACGAACAAGTTGTGTTGAACGAAAGGCAATAAAGTGGTCGATGAGAACAGGAATCATCGAGGGGCAAGGATGGTATTACCCATCATGAATTCAATTGAATTCCTGGAAGAGCTCATAAGGTTGATGATGATCACGACACAATTGTCGAGAGATTTCATGCAGATGTAGTAAATCAGCGACGACATCAAGTCAAAGGAATGATGAGCAAGAGGTTATTGGAACCACAGTTACGACACAAACTCGAAACCAAGCTTGTTGTTCAAGGCGAAATGATATGACGATGAGGATCGACATAAGGTTAGTTCATCGTCGAAAATTGGTGCTCCGAGAATAAGGACCAGGTAGCACAGTTAGAATCGTCACGACAATGATATAGCCAAACAGGCTAGGAATGGCGTGATCGGGTACCAACTCGTACTTATAGAAGCTTACTGAAGAGTTGTTGAACCGAAAAGCGGACTCGGTTCAGTTATCGGTGTCTTTGAGTGCTCAATAACTCAGAGCCCACAAAAATTTGGAATCGGTGGGAAGGTAGCACTTGATGAAGAACTCATAAAAAGTTAGGCAGTTCCATGATATTCTCGAGATACCAGGGGGGTAATACTCGACAGAAGATCAAAGTAAAGGTTGGACTGGGGTATTGATCCTTAGAAGACAATTGTTTAACTTGTCCGAGAAATGGAATCAAAGAAGAACAAACATGGTCGGAACCACGGATGCAAAAGGCCAGATCCCTGATATAAGAAAAACTTATACCAAGGGAATAATTCATTTAAGAGAAGCTTTAATGATAAGATCTACATCGTGTCCATGGGCATGAACACAAGTTCAAGGTCGACTCCCACTTCTCCAATGCATAACCTTTCATTCACTTCTCACGTTCGATGAAGTTGCAGTGTTGAAATTTTATCTGGTGAAGCACCAGAAGAGTATGACTCGTGAAAACTTTCGGGTTCACACGGTTTAGAGAAGGCATATGTTCAACCCACGGGGGCTTCTTAGAAACGTATACCGCAAGTTTCAAGAGTAAATAACACAAGCTCGAAAGTAGAGCAAGGTTGAGAAAGTAGATGATACAATTACCAAGGGCATTATGTATCCAAGGGAAGGCTCACAAGGTTATTGAATATGCAGGATGCTGACGGATAAAATCCAACAATGGGCCTGATGGTCCACAAGGGATCTGACGTGAGCATCGGTACTCAACTAGAGGAAGAAGAGTGCAAGGAGATCAAATTATAGAAACAACTGACTAACTCAATTGTCAAATGCAAAGGAATTATGATTTCCAAATCAAGGGATCAGAAGCAATGCTCTGATTAGGGATGGATAAGTTGAATAG
>NW_021266293.1:0-2248 GCF_002162155.2 Triticum dicoccoides
TTTCAAGATGAACATATTTTTTTTTCGTCAATGCCCGCAACAATAGTGTGTACACATATAGGCACGGACGAAGCAACCTATTCATCAGGTCTCTTTTATATCCCCATGCTTTTTTTGTCATGTCTCTATTTTGTCCGATCGTTCCACATCAAGTTCTAGTTCTACTCATATTGTGTATTTGAGCAAAAGAATATGCTTTACCATGAGGTATTTCTTGGGTAGGCATGCGACTTTTTAGAAATAGTTCCTCAGTTATATTTTTTTTCCAAAATTTGAGCCAACATTTTGAATTCCGCCCCGGGCCCCCAAATTACCGGAGACGGCCCTGGTGGTGGGTGACATGAAACCCTCGTCACTTTTCGTGAGGAGGAAAACATTTTGCATCTAGGGAACGAATTCAAGTGTTGGTCTTGTTAGACGTATGACTACTCTATCTAGCATTAGCAAATATGATAAAATTTCATCAAACATAAGTTTTGTTTTGCGCCTTAATGATTAAGAACCGAAGAGTATGCGTTGATGGATTGGTTATCATAATATGTTTTGCGCCTAAATATGTGTAAGAAGCTGTAAAATGCTTAGGAATAAATACTTTTGGAGATCTTATCAATACCTACATGGATAGTGTATGTGTTGATAGATTGGTTATCATAATCTGTTTTTTAGATGTTTTTTCTTATGGATTTTGGGAATGTTTTTTTTAGGACAATTGGGATATATTATTCTCTTTGCGAGACAGAACATCGTCTCCCCTCTCGCGCTGCGCTACTGGCCCGACCCAATAAGGTGCATTCCTGTAGCTTCTTGGAGTGGTTTTGAAAAGATTCTATGGAGCGGTTTTAGAAGCTTCTGCGTGGTTTTTTATTTTTGTTTTCTATATCAGTTTTCTTGGATTTCACCCCAGCTTTTTTTTGTTTTCCTTCCTTGTTTCAAATGCATTTCAAATTTTTTAGTAAGTTCAAAATTTTAAGCATACATGTGAACATTTTTTAGATACACGTTGAACATTTCAAACATATGTTGAGCATTCTTATCCGAATACATGTTGAACATTTGTCAAATGCACATTCAACATTATTTTTATATACAGGTTGAACATTTTTTAGATAGAAGTGGAACATTTTGCAAATACACATTGATTTTTTTAATACATGTTGACATTTTGTCAAATTCACATTGAAATTTTTTAAAATACACGTTGAACATTTTTTAAGCATGCAAACATTTTTATATTTTAACACATTTTATTGAATGGTAGGGAACATTCTTATAAATTATGCTAAGATTGTTTTGCACTGCATAGTCATTTGAGAAAATGCCACTAATATATTTTTGAAACGTGTGAATACTTTTACATGTGGTGGAAAATTTCATGAATGATATAAAACTCTTTATAAACTATGTGAACAAATATTTATAATTGCACGCACATTTTTTTGACATCACATGGAATTTTTAATATATGTGAACATTTTCTCAATGGCACGAATATTTTTTTGGATGGCACGAATATGCCTTTATAAATGCAGGAACATTTTTTTACACAGCATTTACATTTTCGAAATGTGTGATGAAAGCTATTAAATATTTCGGCAAATTAATTTTTGGAACATATGTATTTAGAATTTAAAAAAATAGTTTTTCAGAAAATCAAACAAAAAAGTAATAAAAATAAATAAACAAACGAACTAGAGATAAACAGAAATAAACAAACAAAAGAGCAAAAATGGAACGGCTGATATTGGGCTGGTCCACTATGGAGGCTGCTTGTGGCGAGTTGTAAATCCGTCGGGTGAGTTTAAGTTTGCTGATATGCTCCTGGCCGAAGGAGGCCTATCAATTCTTCTCCTCAGAAAAAATCTAATGGTTCAATTCATATCTACAGACTTAAACTATTCATCAATTATCATGATAGTATAAAGAATACAAAATATAATCAAAAATACATCCAGCACGGTAGACAATCTATCAGATTGCAATCACGCCAAAGGCACGTCGTTTTCAACACCCCTCCCTCACCAAGGCCGGGTTAACCTTGTTGTAGCAGACAGTCGGAAAGTCATTATGATAAGGCCCTGCTAGACTAGCACACCAGAACAACAACTATCGTCAATGAAGATAAGTGTAGATCGAAAGAATCCAACTAAGTAGACATGCCAACGTAAACGGGCGAAGATTGAATCAAAGTAGATCTGTAAGAGAGACACCGACTGAATCCCATGAGATGTGCCAGAGACACACCTCCACA
>NW_021266294.1:0-1787 GCF_002162155.2 Triticum dicoccoides
TTTTTGGCCATATCACATCACATAGCATACCCTGCAAAAACAAGTTAGACGTCCTCTAATTGTTGTTTGCATGTTTTACGTGGCTGCTATGGGTTTCTAGCAAGAACGTTTCTTACCTACGCATGAACCACAACGTGATATGCCAATTGCTATTTACCCTTCATAAGGACCCTTTTCATCGAATCCGATCCGACTAAAGTGGGAGAGACAGACACCCGCCAGCCACCTTATGCAACTAGTGCATGTTTGTCGGTGGAACCGGTCTCACGTAAGCGTACGTGTAAGGTTGGTCCGGGCCGCTTCATCCCACGATGCCGTCGAATCAAGATAAGACTAGTAACGGCAAGCATATTGAACAATATCGACGCCCACAACTACTTTGTGTTCTACTCGTGCAAAGAATCTACGCAATAGACCTAGCTCATGATGCCACTGTTGGGGAACGTAGCAGAAATTCAAAATTTTCCTACGTGTCACCAAGATCTATCTATGGAGAGACCATCAACGAGTAGAAAGGAGAGTGCATCTACATACCCTTGTAGATCGCTAAGCGGAATCGTTCAAGTGAACGGGGTTGATGGAGTCGTACTCGTCGTGATTCAGATCACCGATGATCTAGTGCCGAACGGACGGCACCTCCACGTTCAACACACGTACAGCTCGACGATGTCTCCCACGCCTTGATCCAGCAAGGAGAGAGGGAGAGGTTGAGGAAGACTCCATCCAGCAGCAGCACAACGGCGTGGTGGTGATGGAGGAGCGTGGCAATCCTGCAGGGCTTCGCCAAGCACCTACGGAAGAGGAGGAGGTGTCACGGGAGGGAGGGAGGCACCAAGGGCTCAGGTATGGATGCCCTCCCTCCCCTCCACTATATATAGGGGCAGGGGAGAGGGGGGAGGCGCAGCCTTGCCCCTTCCTCCAAGGAAAGGGTGCGGCTAAGAGGGGGAAAGGAGTCCATCCTCCCCAAGGCACCTCGGAGGTGCCTTCCCCCTTTAGGACTCTCCCCTTTTTCCTATATCTTGGCGCATGGGCCTCTAGGGGCTGGTGCCCTTGGCCCATGTAGGCCAAGGCGCACCCCCTACAGCCCATGTGGCCCCCGGGGCAGGTGGCCCCACCAGGTGGGCCCCCGGGACCCTTCCGGTGGTCCCGGTACAATACCGATGACCCCGAAACTTGTCCCGATGGCCGAAACAGGACTTTCTATATATAAATCTTTACCTCCGGACCATTCCGGAACTCCTCGTGACGTCCGGGATCTCATCCGGGACTCCGAACAACATTCGGTAACCACATACAAACTTCCTTTATAACCCTAGCGTCATCGAACCTTAAGTGTGTAGACCCTACGGGTTCGAGAGACATGCAGACATGACCGAGACGTTCTCCGGTCAATAACCAACAGCGGGATCTGGATACCCATGTTGGCTCCCACATGTTCCACGATGATCTCATCGGATGAACCACGATGTCAAGGACTCAATCAATCCTGTATACAATTCCCTTTGTCTAGCGGTATGGTACTTGCCCGAGATTCGATCGTCGGTATACCGATACCTTGTTCAATCTCGTTACCGGCAAGTCTCTTTACTCGTTCCGTAACACATCATCCCGTGATCAACCCCTTGGTCACATTGTGCACATTATGATGATGTCCTACCGAGTGGGCCCAGAGATACCTCTCCGTTTACACGGAGTGACAAAATCCCAATCTCGATTCGTGCCAACCCAACAGACACTTTCAGAGATACCCGTAGTGTACCTTTATAGCCACCCAGTTACGTTGTGAC
>NW_021266295.1:0-990 GCF_002162155.2 Triticum dicoccoides
TTCCGTGACTTGTTTCAAGTGTGGGGAATCTGGCCACTATATGCGTGAGTGTCCCCAGACCAACCCCAACCAATCTGCTAAAGCTGTTGGCCGTGGCAAGCCGACAGGGAAAGTGTTCCACGCCAAGCCGGCCACCGCTACACGTGGCCATGTCAACTGTATCTCTGCCGAAGAAGCTCAAGAGGATCCCAACGTCGTTCTCGGTACGCTCCTTGTTAATTGCCACCCGGCATCTGTTCTTTTCGATACAGGAGCCTCTCATTCATTTATATCCGAGAACTATGCTCGTCTGCATAACACCGCATTCTGTGACATGCCATCCACTATGGAAATTTCTACTCCTGGTTCTAGATGGCAGACCTCCAGGGTAAGTTATGGAAATGAAATCCAAGTCGACAGACTTCTTTTCCTTGCATCTGTGATAGCTCTCAAATTTTCAGATATTAATATCATTTTGGGTATGGACTGGATGTCAGCTCATCATGCCAAAATTGATTGCTTCTCTAGGACTGTTCAACTGACTCATCCTTCGGGGAAGATAGTCAATGTCTTGACCCGATTAGCCAAGCGACAATTATATTCTCTTAACGCCAGCCCTTTGCCAGACCTTGAGGACGTTCCGGTAGTCCGTGACTTCCCGGATGTCTTCCCAGAGGAATTGCCAGGTGTTCCACCTGACAGGGATGTTGAGTTCGTAATAGACCTCATTCCAGGAACCGTTCCGATTGCTAGAAGACCCTATAAGATGGCACCACTAGAACTAGCCGAGCTTAAGAAACAACTCGATGAGTCCTTGAAAAAGGGTTTCATCCGACCTAGTTCATCTCCGTGGGCTTGCCCCGTCCTCTTCGTCAAGAAGAAGGATGGTACGGACCGGATGGTTGTAGATTACCGACCGGTCAATTTGGTCACAATCAAGAACAAATATCCGCTCCCTAGGATCAACGATCTGTATGATCAGCTCGCTGGATCCTCAGTCTTCTCCAAGAT
>NW_021266296.1:0-1213 GCF_002162155.2 Triticum dicoccoides
CCAACCCAGGCTTTCAGAACAAGTCTTCGTCTCAAGCGCCAAGATCGAGTGCTCCGTATCACCGTCCGCTTTCAGAGGTCACGTGCAACAAGTGCCAACAGAAGGGTCACTATGCCAACAAGTGTACCAACCAGAGGCGTCTTCCTCCTCCTCCTCCTGTCAGATCGGCAAGTACAGCTGTGGTCAAGCATAACCCCAAGTCCGCCAAGGTCAACTTGATGAATGCAGCTCAGGCAGAGGACTCGTCAGATGTGATCATGGGTAACCTTCCTGTTAATGATATTCCTGCAAAAGTTCTTTTTGACACTGGTGCATCGCATTGCTTCATCTCGAGACCGTTTACAAATAGGCATGAATTGGTCTCACAAGTTTTACCTAGTCCTTTAGAAGTTGTCTCTCCCGGTAAGCGCATGCAGGCTAACTCCATCGTTCCAGATGTTTCTATCACTCTGGGTGACTACAAGTTCTTGGCTTCTCCTACGGTTCTTGGCAACTCGGATATCGATCTTATTCTCGGGATGGACTGGCTCTCTAAGCATAAAGCTCAGCTTGATTGTGCAGCCAGGCAGATTCAACTGACTCATTCGTCTGAGGATGTCATTGTCTTTGCCGCTCGGGATAATACCATCCGGTTGTTTTCTCTCAATGAGAAGGGTGAATTGGATGCTATTTCGCAGATTCCGGTTGTTTGTGAGTATCAAGACGTCTTTCCAGAAGAGCTCCCAGGAATGCCTCCGCACCGGCCAGTTGAATTCGTTATTGAACTTGAGCCTGGCACGGAACCTGTGTGCAAACGTCCTTACAAGCTCGGACCGGAAGAGTTGAAGGAGCTGAAGAAACAACTCGATGAGCAAGAAAGATTGGGTCTCATTCGGCCTAGTACTTCTCCGTGGGGTTGTGGTGTTCTTTTTGTGAAGAAGAAGGATGGATCGAGTCGACTTTGTGTTGATTACCGTCCAGTAAACAAGAAGACCATCAAGAACAAATACCCACTTCCCAACATCAATGAGCTGTTCGAACAACTCAAGGGTGCTCAAGTATTCTCCAAGCTTGATCTCCGTATGGGTTATCATCAGATTCGTATTCGTGAGCAAGATATTCCCAAGACGGCGTTCAGAACAAGTTTTGGTTCATATGAATACACCGTCATGTCTTTTGGCCTCGCAAACGCTCCTCCGACGTTCTCTCGCATGATGAACTTCATCTTCAACCC
>NW_021266297.1:0-1133 GCF_002162155.2 Triticum dicoccoides
TGGCCGACGCCATCGCCGCCACCCCCTCGCCGTAGCCACGCCCTCCGTCCACCCCACACCGTGCCACCGTGTCCAGGAGCTTCGCCGCCGTCCACTTCATCGAGCTGGCCGAGCCCCGTGTGCTCGAGCGGCCCGAGACCACCGCACCGACCTCGCCCAAGCTCGCCGTCGCCGGAGATCCCCTTCAACGCCGTCGCCGCCTCAGCTCGTCCCCGACCCCGCCGGTGGCCTCTACGGGAGCGCTGTGAGCCTAGCTACTCCTCCGCCCTTCCTCTCTCATTCCCGAGCCGTGTAGCCACCGCACGAGGATCACATGCCCGCACCGCCGCGGATCTCGTCGCCGACGTGCTTCCGGCCACCCTCCGGCCACAAGCTGGTGTCCATCTTACTCACCGAGTCCCGCAGCACCTAGCTAGCCTCTCCCCGAGCCTCACCGACCCCTCTAGCGCCAAGTTCATCTTCGGCCGAACCCCGGTGGCCGCCAAGGTCGTCGCCGGCGCCAACTCCGGCCACCCCGACCCCAACGGACTCCACCAAGAGCTGCGGCTTGTCCTCAGCTCCACTCCGGTGGTCTCCGCGACCCATTTGGTGGCCGAAACGGCCAAAACCACTCCCGCCGCCGCGTCGGGCTCGCCGGCGGCTAAACGCCGGCGCCGCTGGCATTGACTTTGACCACGGGTGGGCCCTGGTTGACTCCCCTGAGTTAATGACAGGTGGGGCCCAGCCCTGTTAATTAAACAGGTTTAGTTTTAATTAAACTTTAATTAAAATAATCACCCTGACATGCGGGACCCACTGTCAGGTTTGACCCTGACGTGTTCCGTTGACCTGCTGACGTCACACTGACGTCAGGCTGACGCAATAATGATTTTCTGGAATTATTCTAATATAGGAAATTCCAGAATATAATTTAAACTTCAAAAATTCATAACTTTTATTCTGTAACTCCAAATCAGACAAATTATATATGAAAAATGATCAGAAAAATCCAATCTATTCATCTGTACTATTTTCATGCATGATTAAACAAGTTAACCTGATGTTTAATGCAGAACAAGGAAAAGCACTTTAAAAGGCCATGTTTGAGTTTGAAATTTGAATCTTTGATTCAAATTGGTTCAAACCCTTCTGGT
>NW_021266298.1:0-897 GCF_002162155.2 Triticum dicoccoides
CTTCACCCATATTGCTTCATGTGCTGCCTCCGAGGCTGCCATGTACTCCGCTTCACATGTAGATCCCGCCACGACGCTTTGCTTGCAACTGCACCAGCTTACTGCCCCACCATTCAAAATATACACGTATCCGGTTTGTGACTTAGAGTCATCCAGATCTGTGTCGAAGCTAGCGTCGACGTAACCCTTTATGACGAGCTCTTCGTCACCTCCATAAACGAGAAACATTTCCTTAGTCCTTTTCAGGTACTTCAGGATATTCTTGACCGCTGTCCAGTGTTCCTTGCCGGGATTACTTTGGTACCTTCCTACCAAACTGACGGCAAGGTTAACATCAGGTCTGGTACACAGCATGGCATACATAATAGAACCTATGGCTGAGGCATAGGGGATGACGCTCATCTCTTCTATATCTTCTGCCGTGGTCGGACATTGAGTTGAGCTCAATTTCACACCTTGTAACACAGGCAAGAACCCCTTCTTGGATTGATCCATATTGAACTTCTTCAATATCTTATCAAGGTATGTGCTTTGTGAAAGACCTATGAGGCGTCTTGATCTATCTCTATAGATTTTGATGCCCAATATATAAGCAGCTTCTCCAAGGTCCTTCATTGAAAAACTTTTATTCAAGTAGGCCTTGATGCTGTCCAAGAGTTCTATATCATTTCCCATCAAAAGTATGTCATCTACATATAATATGAGAAATGCTACAGAGCTCCCACTCACTTTCTTGTAAACGCAGGCTTCTCCATAAGTCTGTGTAAACCCAAACGCTTTGATCATCTCATCAAAGCGAATGTTCCAACTCCGAGATGCTTGCACCAGCCCATAAATCGAGCGTTGGAGCTTGCACACTTTGTCAGCATTCTTAGGATCGACAAAACCTTCCGGCTG
>NW_021266299.1:0-1374 GCF_002162155.2 Triticum dicoccoides
ATGGAAAGCGCCTAGAAAACCGAAATCAATTTTTGGGACAATCCAGCCATGAATACAACCCCAGTCCAAAATAAAAGGGTGCATCATCACCAGGCACCTGGGTTAAATACCAAAAAGCAAAAACCCTCTATAGGGCATGGAACCGTACTGGAGGGATGGCTCAATGGACCCTGCAAAATTCATAGTACAAAGGGCGCCACTCCAACTCATAGCCTTAGAGCATGTTGGATACTACGGTAGGTGGCCAAACGTGGCGAAGAGCTTCTAACTCCAGAGCACCAGCCCAGGGATACCAGTACGGTATTAACAGTCTTTGAGACTTTCGCATCAAATAATATGCGGAAACGAACACTCCGCAGCCTTGCTGAGGTCTACCAAGTAGCAACAATAAACCCATGGAGTGACACGGCTATTACCTTTAATGCCAGTGACGAACCTAAATTCCGAACAGCCCGAGCACCAACCGCATTGGTCCTCAGTCTAATAGTGGACGGCTTTCGCCTTACCAAGGTACTCATGGACGGTGGCAGCGGATTCAACCTCATTTACGAGGAAACCCTCCGAAAAATGGAAATAGACTGGAGCCGCATTGAGCGAAGCAGCACAACCTTTAGAGGAATAATCCCCAGTCAGGAAGCATGTTGTACTGGAAAAATCACACTGGATGTGGTCTTCGGCACGTCGGATAATTATGGGTCCGTGGAGGTCACGTTCCAAGTGGCCCCATTCAGCAGCGGATATCACGCTCTATTAGGGCGAGAGGCATTCACAATTTTTCAAGCTATACCCCATTACGGGTACATGAAGCTCAAAATGCCCGGGCCCAACGAAATCATTACTCTTGCTAGTGACCCGGACATAGCACTCCGCGCCGAAAACAAGACAACCGCACTGGACCTTGAGGCACTATCCGAAGCCCTAGCGGCCGAGGAACTCACTGCGCTGCGCTCCACGGTGAACAAGGACGATGTGATACTCGATAAGAGATCCAAGTCCACCTCCTTTAAACCGGTGAACAAAATAGTCAAATTCCAAGTCCATCCAACGGACCCTACAAAAACGGCCTCCATCGGGGCACAATTAAACCCTGGTGTAGATGCCGCACTACGAGAATTCCTACGCGAAAATTGGGACATTTTTGCCTAGCACCCTTCAGACATGCCAGTAATCCCACGCCGGCTGGCCGAGCATAGCCTAAACATCCTAAAAGGATTCAAGCCAGTCAAACAAGCTCTTTGGCGTTTCTCCGAACCCAAGAGATAGGCCATGGGAGAGGAGCTAGCCAAACTATTGGAGGCCGGATTCATCAGAGATATAAAACATCCGGACTGGCTAGCAAACCTGGTGATGGTACCAAAGAAGGACAAATCCTGG
>NW_021266300.1:0-1046 GCF_002162155.2 Triticum dicoccoides
GGGGGGTGTTGGAGCGTGCTACGTGCTCCTAGTGAGATGTGGAGCACGATGGCGTGCTCGGTTGGGCGCTACGGCGATCGTGGCCACGACGGCGACATCGCCGGCGGCGTGAAGCTTTCGGCCGCGGTGGGGCTAGGGCCTAGGGGTCGGGAGAGAGCAGGGGAGAAGGGGGAAACGGTGGCGTAGCTCACCGCGGTTGCAGTGGGCGTCGAAGCGGGCTCGGGGACGCGTCGGAGACGACGAATTTGACGGCGATGGTGGTCGGAGTCCGAAGAGGGGAACGGCGACGTGGCGGCGATGCAGGGCTTCCGGGGACCCGTGGAGCGGTGGGGAGGAAGAAGGAGTCGAGGCGGAGCTTCTGAGCTGGTCGGGGAAGCGAGGGGTGGTCGGAGACGGTGGCTAAGGCGAACGGCGGCGACGGTGAGCTTCGGCCGTGAGAGAGAGAGTGAGGGAGAGCCGGGGGAGAGTGAATGGGGTGTCGGCGAGGTCGGGGCGACGACCAGAAGATGATCCACGCGGCGCAACGGCGACCAGGGCGAAGCAGAGAGGCTGGGTGGTGCGTGGCGAGCTCGGGCGCGCCATGCTCACCTCCCTGCCTGCTCTGGCGAGGGGAAGCAGCTGGCTGGCACGGGCCAGCACAGTGCTGGGCCGGCTGGGCTGGGCCGCACAGGTAAGTCTTCCCCTTTCTTTTCTGTTTTCTGTTTTTATTTAATATAACTGCAACTTTGTTGAATTAAATAAAATACCTAGGCAACTCCAAAAATCACCAAACTACTCCTGGTCCATAGTTGGATTATTTCCAACATGAAACATTTTAGTTTGGAGATATTTGAGCATTTAAATATTTTATATAATTTTAAATGCCCAAATTCAAATAGTTATGATTTAATCCAAAACCCTAGGATGGCCTAGGAAAATGTGCACCACTTTTGGCAGAGGTTCTGAACCAAGGCAAAAATGATGGGCATTTTAGAAGGGCATTTCAGGTTCATTGAAAAATTATTTTAGTAAACCCTAGTTGGTTTCAGAGGGGACTGGGGGTTCTG
>NW_021266301.1:0-1201 GCF_002162155.2 Triticum dicoccoides
AATGAATTTCTATAACCAGTAAGAACAAGGGGATGATTTTAGCAAGTTAAGTGCAGCTCTAGCACCCTGTGCATGAAATGTATCATGTATCAAACCATCAATTAGCTGCTGAAAAACATAAATGTACCATGTGAACATATAATACCTTCACGAGCGAACTCAATGAGTGTGAACCAACAGAGTGTGGGTCACCACAGATTGTGTAGTCAAAAACCTTCAGGACAGAGTGAAAATAGTTACAATATGCTTGCAAGTAATTTGAGGAGGGAACTACACTACACTACATACCCCAATTTGAGAAGAGCGGGAACTACAGTACACAGCACTACACTACATGGTCACTACTACTCCAATTTGGAAATAATACTCCAGGCTGCCAAAGTATAGCACAGGAGCAACGATATTAAACCTAGTAGCACTACTGAACCTAATTGAACCTAGGCAATACTCCAACTGAATGCTGGACCATGCATGTTCTCACTACTAAACCCCAAGAGAAAAACTCAGTAACAAATGGAGTAACAGATTAACAAATAACAGTACACAAGAACTAAACTTTGGTTAACTGAATGCATTAGCTACTAAGCTGTCCAGATTAACAAACTACAGTGCACAAATCTCCTGTCATCATCAGTAACAAAATTCAGATTAACAGATTACTTCCATATGTCAATTTACAGTGCACAAACTTTACTGTTATCATCATCAGTAACAAAATTCAGACATTACAGGTGGAGTTGGAGGTGAAGTAGTCACAGTAGAAGGCGTTGCAGGTGTTTATCTGCGGCCATCACGAATCCATTCATCATTACCCAGGGAACAGAGACTGATAAATTTGTCAATTTTAGAAGAAAAGGAACGAATTACTAGCATGGCATCTCCATTCTCCATTGTCTTTCTGTCTAAACCTAGGAACACAGTCATTACTGTCTGTCTGAACCTAGGAACCTAGGAACCTAGGAACACAAGAGAGGGAGGAAGGAGGAAGGAGGAGAGGTACCTGGGCGGCTGCGGCGGCAGCGGCTGGAGGACGGCGTCGTCGACGAACTCGAGGGCGGGGGCACCAGATGCTCCTCTCGTTGATGGGGGTTGGTGAGGAGCAGGTGGCCGGCATCGTGGTTGGCAAGGTGGCGCTGCCTCCAAGGCTCTGCCTCCAAGGAGGTGGTTGGTGCCTTGGTGGCCGGCGGTGGCGGAGGCCTGG
>NW_021266301.1:1211-1818 GCF_002162155.2 Triticum dicoccoides
GCGGCGGGGGTGGAGTCCGGTGAGGGTCGGGGCGGCGGCGTCGTGGGTTGGGGCAGCGCGCGGGTGGATCTGGTGGCGAGGGAGAGAGGGTCGAAGGGGATCTGGCGAGGGAGAGGGATATAGCTAGGGGGAAGCTTACTAATGGCGCACCACACCTCGATGCGCCATTAGAAATCTTTTTTTAGATAGCAATGGCGCACCCCGCAGCGGTGCGCCATTAGAAATATTTTTTTAGGTAGCAATGGCGCACCCCGCAGCGGTGCGCCATTAGAAATCTTTCTTTAGATAGCAACGGCGCACCCCGCAGCGGTGCGCCATTAGAATTTTTTTTATTACAGTTCGAGCACAGGTTATATTGCACCTAACCCAATCCACATCAGAACCCGCCCACTAGCCCGACTAGTCAGCACGCAGCACACACACCAGGAGCTCTTGGGTTCGATTCCGAGGCTCCGCAATATTTTTTTTTTGCATTTTAAATGCTGTTTGATATTTATTTGTGTTTAAATATGTTCAAACTTGTTTAAATCATAACAGTAATATTTTTTTATAAAAACAGTAATATTTTTTTAAAAAATATATTCAAATTTGTTACTTGAAAATATCA
>NW_021266302.1:0-3970 GCF_002162155.2 Triticum dicoccoides
CTGTGGTCAAGCATAACCCCAAGCATGCCAAGGTCGATTTGATGAATGCAGCTCAGGCAGAGGACTCGTCAGATGTGATCATGGGTAACCTTCCTATTAATGATATTCCTGCAAAAGTTCTTTTTGACACTGGTGCATCGCATTGCTTCATCTCAAGACCGTTTACAAATAGGCATGAATTGGTTTCACAAGTTTTGCCTAGTCCTTTAGCAGTTGTCTCTCCCGGTAAGCGCATGCAGGCTAACTCCATCGTTCTGGATGTTTCTATCACTTTGGGTGACTACAAGTTCTTGGCTTCTCCTACGGTTCTTGGTGACTCGGATATTGATCTTATTCTCAGAATGGATTGGCTTTCTAAGCACAAGGCTCAGCTTGATTGTGCAGCCAGGCAGATTCAATTGACTCATTCGTCTGAGGATGTAATTGTGTTTGCCGCTCGGGATGATACTATCCATCTGTTTTCTCTCAATGAGAAGGGTGAATTGGATGCCATCTCGCAAATTCCAGTCGTTTGCGAATATCAAGACGTCTTTCCAGAAGAGCTCCCAGGAATGCCTCCGCACCGGCCAGTGGAATTCATTATTGAACTTGAGCCTGGCACGGAACCTGTGTGCAAACGTCCTTACAAGCTCGGACCTGAAGAGTTGAAGGAGCTGAAGAAGCAACTCGATGAGCAAGAAAGAATGGGTCTCATCCGGCCTAGTTCTTCTCCATGGGGTTGTGGTGTTCTTTTTGTGAAGAAGAAGGATGGAACGGACCGACTTTGTGTTGATTACCGTCCAGTGAACAAGAAGACCATCAAGAACAAATACCCACTTCCCAACATCAATGAGCTGTTCGAACAACTCAAAGGTGCTCAAGTATTCTCCAAGCTTGATCTCCGTATGGGTTATCACCGGATTCGCATTCGTGAAGAAGATATTCCCAAGACAGCATTCAGAACAAGCTTTGGCTCATATGAATACACTGTCATGTCTTTTGGCCTCGCCAACGCTCCTCCGACGTTCTCTCGCATGATGAACTTCATCTTCAATGCCTACACCAATGACTTCGTTTTGGTCTATCTCGATGACATTCTGGTTTTCTCGAAGAACAAGGAAGATCATGCCAAGCACTTGCGTTTGGTTCTTGATAAGCTCAGGGAACATCAGTTCTACGCCAAGTTCTCCAAGTGTGAATTTTGGCTCGATGAGGTTCTTTATCTTGGTCATATCATCTCTGCCAAGGGCATTTCCGTGAATCCTGAGAAGGTGTCTGCAGTTGTGAATTGGGGACCTCCTCAGAATGTGAAGCAACTCCGCAGCTTTCTCGGTCTCGCTAGCTATTGCCGAAGATTCGTTGAAAACTTTTCTAAGATTGCGAAGCCTCTCCCAAATCTTCTTCAGAAGCACATCAAGTACGTTTGGTCTCTGGAGTGTGATATTGCTTTCAACACTTTGAAAGATAAGTTGATCACTGCTCCAGTTTTGACTCCGCCTGATGAATCCAAGCCGTACGAGGTCTTTTGTGATGCCTCTCTCCAAGGTCTTGGCGCATTTTTGATGCAAGAGAAGAAAGTTGTTGCTTATACCTCTCGCCAGTTGAAGCCTAATGAGAAAAACTACCCCACTCATGATCTCGAGTTGGCGGCAGTTGTGCATGCTTTGTTGACTTGGAGACATCTTCTATTGGGAAGGAAAGTGGATATTTTCACTGATCACAAGAGTCTCAAGTACATCTTCACTCAGCCTAATCTCAACCTCAGGCAAACTCGATGGGTCGAAATGATTCAAGAGTATAATCCGAGTATCGAGTACACTCCAGGCAAGGCTAATGTAATTGCTGACGCTTTGAGCAGGAAAGCGTATTGCAACAGTCTGATTCTTAAGCCTTATCAACCCGAGCTTTGTGAAGCTTTCCGCAAACTTAATCTGCAAGTTGTTCCTCAAGGTTTCCTCACCAACCTTCAAGTCTCTCCTACCTTAGAAGACCAGATTCTCCAAGCCCAGCTTCTTGATGCTATGGTGAAAAAGGTGAAGATTGGGATTGCCAAGAGTCAGTCCAAGTACAAGTGCTACCGCCTTGATGACAAGGACACTCTCTTCTTCGAGGATCGTATTATTGTGCCCAAAGGTGACCTCCGTAAAGTGATCATGAACGAGGCTCACAATTCTCTCCTTTCCATCCACCCTGGGAGCACGAAGATGTATCGGGACCTTAAGCAAGCTTATTGGTGGACTCAAATGAAGCGCGAGATCGCTCAATTCGTGAATGAATGTGATGTCTGCAGAAGAGTGAAGGCAGAACACCAAAGGCCAGCTGGTCTCCTCCAACCTCTTGCCATTCCAGAATGGAAGTTTGACCACATTGAAATGGACTTCGTGACTGGGTTTCCAAAGTCCAAGCGTGGCAATGATGCTATATTTGTTGTCATCGACAAGCTCACCAAAGTGGCTCACTTTCTGCCTATCAAAGAGTCGATCACTGCAGCTCAATTGGCGGAACTCTATACCTCTCGCATTGTCTCTCTGCACGGTATTCCTCAAGTGATATCTTCAGACCGTGGCAGCATCTTTACCTCGAAGTTTTGGGATTCTTTTCAGAAGGCCATGGGCACCAACATCCGCTTCAGCACTGCTTTCCATCCTCAAACAAGCGGTCAAGTCGAGCGTGTCAACCAGATTCTTGAAGATATGCTCAGGGCTTGTGTGTTCTCCTTCGGCATGAAGTGGGAGGATTGTCTTCCTTATGCTGAATTCTCATACAACAACAGTTTTCAAGCAAGTTCGGGCAAGGCCCCATTTGAAATTCTGTATGGCAGGAAGTGCCGTACCCCTCTCAACTGGTCTGAAACCGGTGAACGTCAGCTGCTGGGTAATGACTTAATCACAGAGGCAGAAGAAATGTGCAAAGTCATTCATGATAACCTCAAAGCAGCCCAATCCCGCCAGAAGAGCTACTATGATAGTAAGCACCGTGATTTGGCTTTCGAGATCGGAGATCATGTTTACCTCCGTGTCTCTCCTATGAAAGGTACTCGTCGCTTCGGTATCAAAGGGAAGCTTGCCCCTAGATACGTGAGACCTTTCAAGATTGTCAGCAAGAGAGGCGACCTTGCCTACCAACTCGAGCTTCCTTCAAACTTTGCAAATGTTCATGATGTGTTCCATGTCTCTCAGCTTCGAAAGTGCTTCAAGACTCCTGACCGCACAGTCAACTTCGAGGACATTGAGCTCCAAGAAGATCTCTCCTATCGTGAGCACCCAGTTGCTATTCTTGAAGAGACTGAACGCAAGACTCGCAACAAGTCAATCAAATTTCTCAAAGTCAAGTGGTCACACCATTCCGACCGTGAAGCTACCTGGGAACGCGAGGATCACCTCCGTTCTGAGTACCCGGAGTTCTTTCAGTCCTAGATCTCGGGACGAGATCTTTTCGTAGTGGTGGAGTGTTGTAACACCCCGGATGTAACTTTCCCTTTTTGTACTCCAACTCTTGCCGTTTCGGGCGTTAAGTTATATTTATTTCTCGGGTTCGGGTCTTTGTCTCCGTGTGTTGTTTTCGTTTTCATGTATCTCATATCATGTCATCATGTGCATTGCATTTGCATATGTGTTCATCTCATGCATTCGAGCATTTTCCCCGTTGTCCGCTTTGCATTCCGGCGCTTCGTTCTCCTCCGGTGGTCATTTCTAGCTTTCTTTCGTGTGTGGGGATTAAACATTTCCGGAATGGACCGAGACTTGCCAAGCGGCCTTGGTTTACTACCGGTAGACCGCCTGTCAAGTTTCGTACCATTTGGACTTCGTTTGGTACTCCAACGGTTAACCAAGGGACCGAAAAGGCCTCGTGTGTGTTGCAGCCCAACACCCCTCCAATTTGGCCCAAAACCCACCAAACTCTGCTCCATGTCCTAGAGCGTTCGATCACGCTCGCGTGGCCGAAAACCGCACCTCATTTGGACTCTCCTAGCTCCACTTATGCCTATAAA
>NW_021266303.1:0-1378 GCF_002162155.2 Triticum dicoccoides
GTTCGGACACACCATTACGCTGAGGTGTTCCAGGCGGCGTGAGTTGTGAAACTATTCCACATTTTCTTAAGTGTGCCCCAAACTCGTGACTCAAGTATTCTCCTCCATGATCTGATCGTAGAAACTTGATTTTCCTGTCACGTTGATTTTCAACCTCACTCTGAAATTCCTTGAACTTTTCAAAGGTTTCAGACTTGTGTTTCATTAAGTAGATATACCCATACCTACTTAAATCATCAGTGAGGGTGAGAACATAACGATAGCCACCGCGAGCCTCAACACTCATCGGACCGCACACATCAGTATGTATGATTTCCAATAAGTCGGTTGCTCGCTCCATTGTTCCTGAGAACGGAGTCTTGGTCATTTTACCCATAAGGCATGGTTCGCACGTGTCAAATGATTCATAATCAAGAGACTCTAAAAGTCCATCAGCATGGAGCTTCTTCATGCGTTTGATACCTATGTGACCAAGGCGGCAGTGCCACAAGTATGTGGGACTATCATTATCAACCTTACTTCTTTTGGTACTCACATTATGAACATGTGTAGCATCATGTTCGAGATTCATAAAGAATAAACCATTCACCATAGGAGCATGACCATAAAACATATCTCTCATAAAAATGGAACAACCATTATTCTCAGATTTAAAAGAGTAGCCATCTCGAATTAAACAAGATCCCGATACAATGTTCATGCTCAAAGCTGGCACTAAATAACAATTATTAAGGTTTAAAACTAATCCCGAAGGGAGATGCAGAGGCAGCGTGCCGACGGCGATCACATTGACCTTGGAACCATTCCCGACGCGCATCGTCACCTCGTCCTTTGCCAGTTTCCGCTTATTCCGCAGCCCCTGCTTTGAGTTACAAATGTGAGCAACTGCACCGGTATCAAATACCCAGGAGCCACTACGGGCACAAGTAAGGTACACATCAATTACATGTATATCACATATACCTTTCGTTTTGCCGGCCTTCTTATCCGCTAAGTACTTAGGGCAGTTCCGCTTCCAGTGACCGCTTCCCTTGCAATAAAAGCACTCAGTCTCGGGCTTGGGTCCATTCTTTGGCTTCTTCCCGGCAGCTTGCTTGCCGGGCGCGGCAACCTCCTTGCCGTCCTTCTTGAAGTTCTTTTTACCCTTGCCTTTCTTGAACTTAGTGGTTTTATTGACCATCAACACTTGATGTTCCTTCCTGACTTCTACCTCTGCTGATTTCAGCATAGCAAATACTTCAGGAATGGTCTTTTCCATCCCCTGCATATTGAAGTTCATCACAAAGCTCTTGTAGCTTGGTGGAAGCGACTGGAGGATTCTGTCAATGACCGCATCATCCGGGAGATTAACTCCCAGCTGAGTCAAGCGGTTATGCAA
>NW_021266304.1:0-2204 GCF_002162155.2 Triticum dicoccoides
ACACATTCTCAAGGTCAGTATTACCACCCATTTTTGCCCACATCTTATTTGAGCAGCCAACAGATTTTGCAAGAACTCAGCCCCCTCATTTTTTGTTGGTTTATTTTTAGGTGATGCTTCACGTCAAGCTTCAAGTAATCCCGGACAAATACATAATGAAGAGGTGGACAAGGGATGCCCGCGACATGCTACCAGAACATCTCAAGTGCTACCAGAATGATGCAAGTGTTCAAGTCTCCAAGACATTCAGGCACAACATCGTTTACGTAAAAGCTCTTGAGTTAGTTAAGTTGGCGAACACATCAGTCCCCACATTCCAGTACGCAATCCAAAAGTTTCACGAAATGCAAGAAGAGCTCAACAAAATGATTGCTACTGAGGCGTTATCAGATCCCCAAAATCAGAACAAGAGCTGCGGAGGTTCAACGCAAAATGGAGGGAGCTCAGAGAAACCTGATGCCACAAATGGCATAGCACATCCTGATCAAGCAGGAGGGCATAGTGATCAAGACTTTTCTGAGGACGTGCTACCACCCGAAAGGAAAAGATCCAAGGGCAGGCCCAAAACAAAGCGCATCAGAACCACATCAGAGATTGCTACCAAGAACAGCAAAAGGAAATGCTGCATATGTGGCTCGGACGGTCACATCACAATCTCGTGTCCATGCACGGCGGCAGGTGGAGCCGATCATGAAGGAACGAATGCTCAAGAAACTCATGCATCACAAAACATGGAGGCAGGCGAGAGTATGTTCAGTCCGGTTGGGAGCAACGTTACTTCAGAAAACCCAGATGCAGAGCAAAGCATCACAAAGCCAGCAAATCAGAGGAACAATCAGCAAAAACCACCGTCTGCCACAAGGAGATGCAAGAACTGTGGGCTACCTGGGCACTACGTCAGTACGTGTCCAACATACGAAGGGCCCAAGAAGCCACCAAAAGAGGTCAGATGCACGACATGCAAGCTATGGGGCCACTATAGCACCACCTACGGAGGCGACACAACCTACAAGCGCAAGCATGCATCTTAGAAGCAAGCAAAGGATTCAGAATTCACCTACCGACGATCAACCCCGGCAACACCTGATACGCGGCGTCTCCCTCGTACGGTACAACGCATCAAGCGTTTTATCCTTTTTAGTATGATTTACCGAACTGCTCTGTCAGCAGAACTATAAGATTTGATTTGAGAATTTGTAAGCTAAACTATGGCACAAGCATTTTGCATTTTTTATCCATTATTGTAATAGACACTCATCCGTTTTTCACGAATGTTTATCCAGACCTTTTTTTACATCCGTTTTCTTAGTTGCACGCAATTCCCAAAATTATTTTCTATATGTACCTAATAATATAAGGGCTATTGCTTCTGACCACCGTAATTTCGACAGTTTTTCGTCCATCCACCTCGCAAATATTAATATTTTTCTACGTACCTTTTCCGAGGCCGTACAAAATTGTTTTATTTTTGCGTACGGTGCACCGGCAAGAAATAGTTCGTCCAGGAATTACGGTGGGATGTCCACCGCATGGGATGGAGATCCTCTCTATCATTTCCGCCGACAAGGAGCAAGAAAAAATATATGCACGCAACGGAATTCCACACCGCTCATTTTTATTATAAATTCTATCACTTTTTATATGCTGGCAGCTCTAGCGACGGCGGGGGCGTGCCGCTGGTGGTGATACGTTCCTTGGGGCTGTCGTTGGGGGTGTTGGGCTGCAGGGGTGGCGGCTGTGTGGTGATAGTTTGCGGTTTTCGTGAGCAGAGCTCGCGGCACGGGATGCGGACCGGTGACCTTGGTCACATGGGCGGCGGGGTGCCTCGCGGCTCGGCGCCCCGTGTTGATCGGAGATGGAGAGGTATACCGGGGTGAAATCGTTGTCTGACCATGGTCAGACCGACTATGGCGGCGTCCGCGGGCGTCGCCCCCCTCCTGTAGGATCCGTCGTGGTCTATCCTGATTCTTCGTGGTGCTTCGGATTAAAATCTCGATCTTCGGATGGGATGGTTTCGTCACTCCGGTGTCGTGCCCTTCCTGAAGGCACTACCTTGGAGCTCGCATTTTAGAATCGCACAAAAATAGCACAGAAGTGCCCGTTCTTGTCAATTTTGGGCTGTTCGGCACTTTTCCTTTTGACATCAATGTTCTCTATTGAGATGGTGTTTGCCATTAATGTTTCTCCCCATTGATTTATTTTCC
>NW_021266305.1:0-1830 GCF_002162155.2 Triticum dicoccoides
ATGAAGGATTTGGGTGCAGCAAACATAATACTTGGCATAGGAATATCCAAAGATAGATCATCTAGCAAATTATATCTAAGTCAGAAGGGATATATTGCTAAAGTTCTTCGCCGTTTTAATATGCATGATGGCAAGCCAGTTGGTACTCCGTTAGCTGCACACTTCAAGTTATCACCAACTTTTTGTCCTGAGTCAGATGTTGATATTGAGCACATGTCAAGAGTTCCATATCCTGAAGAAGTTTGTTTAGTTATATAAGTCATGTTTTGTTCTCATCCAGATTTATGATACGCATTGAGTGTTGTTATTAGATACATGGCCAATCCTGAAAAGGAGCATTGAAAAGTAGTTAGTGTTTTTTCACATAACTGCAAGGATATTTCTAATGTTAATTTATATTTGTACAACATAAATTTATAGTGTGGGGTGTTGTGTCGGTGTCTGACATGTATCCCATGCAAACTAGTTTACTTGTACTCCATGGAGATTTATATATTTATGTATTTACCCTCTATACGCCATGTAGTCACAACTAAAAACAGTCTGTCGTCTCATTCTTGTAATACTCAATAATGATGCAATTGCGCCTTCCGCAAGGGTTTTCTATGTCATAGTCTCTGTCTCTCATGTCACGTTTATTCTAGTTTTATTTAACATACCCACATATATTAAATCTCACAAGCATGCTATCAGCCAAAACATAGCAAAGCTATATACACGAGTAATTTGTCAGTCGCTTAACCTATATACACGAGAGGAGAGGAAGCGGTTGCGGCACACGGGTTAAGTCACAGGGCCACTGGATTGTGTCCTCCCCCCTAACCAATAGGCGAGGCGAGCGTGGGAGAGCCCACTCATCCTCTTTTACGCTGACTATCGAGAACGAGGCAAGCAACGAAGGAATCCGACCAAAATTAGAAGGCCAGGCCCATGTGTCATGTAGGTGGGGAAAATACTTGGATGTCAACGCTATAAAAAACTAGGAACGACCGAAAATGAGCCAGCGCACGAAGTGAAAACGGACGGGATGGTTGAAACATTAAAATCACGAGAGGAGGCCTTAGCGTGCGGGTGTCCTGGGCTCCTTTATAAGTAGATCAGTTGAATGCATCCGTAGTAATAGAAATAATGAAACATGTAGGAATTCACACAAAGCACTCCACACTCCGGTAGTTGCAAATTTCATTGTTGATTCAAGTATATGCCAATACATATGCCATATCTTTCTATCCTTCCCTGCTATCCTCGAAACCTTTAGGGGGCACTGACTATGTTACACTTGCACAGCCGATCAGGCCAGTTTATGACAGAGATCAATGGAGTGTGACAAGTCGTTTGTAATATGGTAAGGATTGGGAGGTTATGACAATCCCATGTTCTGACACATCCAACATTCAAGCACGTGAACAGAGAGTTGGGCGAGATTCAAAAAAAGTCGTGCTGGCCTCGCTTGGCATGCATGAAGCCCACCAATGCCTTGGTTCATCTTGGCTCGGTTTGATGAACTGAATTAGCCTGAGGTGGAGATCAGCATGGATCTATCACAGAAGCAAGAAGGGTCGTTCAGCTAGTCTTGTGGAACACACGACCGACCTAGTAATTAGCTACCTCTAAATAATTTAAAAATGAAAATAATTTTCATGACAAATCTAATGATATGGTTAAGTATTAGAAAAATACATTATATTTTCCATTGTAAACTATGTCAAAAGTAGGAAACTTTGATTTTTTGGAAAATGAACACACCTCATAGTTTGGAGTGCACATGGTAATTAGCAACTGGTTGTTGCAGTTAGGATTTATCTCATACCTTAACAACTGCATGTTGCA
>NW_021266306.1:0-1229 GCF_002162155.2 Triticum dicoccoides
GTTTACCGGAGTCCTGCTAGCCCAGTGCTACAGCCCGGACCCACTTGCTGATGACCGACACGTTCGAAGCTGGGTCATGGATGCCTGTCCCTGTAAGTCTGTGCCACTTTGGGTTTACGACTAGTCATGTCAGCCCGGGCTCTTTATCATATGGATGCTAGCGACACTATCATATACGTGAGCCAAAAGGCGCAAACGGTCCCGGGAAAAGGTAAGACGACACCCGTGGGGATACCGTGCGTGAGGCCGCAAAGTGATATGAGGTGTTACCAGCTAGATCGATGTGACATCGAGTCGGGGTCCTGACAGCGTTGGCATCAGAGCCGGACTGCCTGTAGGTTCTCCAAGCCAAACTGGTCGATGTTGAGTCTAGAAATTCTTTAGTTATATGTAGGGGAATTGTTTGTGGGTTGGAACATAAGGCTCTTTTTACTCCTTATACCTTATGACTTTCTGATCTGAGTCAGTCCATTCTTCCACCGGGGGTTAAGGAATTAGGATCTGTTCTCTCTATCAGGATCACGAGTTACTAATCAGTAGTACCTTATAAGTTTGATGGTTACAAGCCTAGTTCAGCTCTACTACCACATTATGTTGCCAGAATGGTTTCAGAACTTTGATATGATGATGTTGAGTGTGTACGAAATCCTTTGTCAAATGTCTCAAAATCCTTCTTGAGCATTTACAGCTGTTATGCTGCCGAAATTTTGCTAGAAATTCTAATGCCTTTGCATTATGATTGTGCTTTCAGATGGCCACTCGCGACCTCAATCAAGTGGTTCGCCTGACTCGATGCCTAGATGTACCCGGCCATACTGCTAAGTTGGTCAGGGTAATGACTGAGGCTGGATATCGCTGGTATCCCGAGTACACGGTCGAAGAGCAATTCCGAGACTTTAATCAAAGCCAGTATCTCTGCACTGTCAGGATATTTCCATCTTATCCTGGATCCACCGAGCCTCTTCACTGCTCCTATGGACTCGGGGTTTCTATTGAGATGGCTGTGCAGGACGCCGCCTACTCTATGATGACCATTATGCGAGTCAGATCTGGTATATTTCGGGACTCTGAATTCCGGTATATGCCAGGATCACTTCCGGGAGCACAAGGGTATCTCCAGGCTATCTATGCTGATCCCACTCAGGAGGATTCACGGACTCGCACCACTGCTGAGATGCTCGAGGATAAGGACCGTGAAAATCGGGCCTTGAGGTTAGAGCTCTTCAATA
>NW_021266307.1:0-1336 GCF_002162155.2 Triticum dicoccoides
ATGCACTGATACGGTTCTTCGTTAGGGTAATCACGGTACTCCTCGGGGGCAGATCCTGCCGCAAAGAACACCGATATACAACCATCACCAAACAATGTGCAACAATATGATGCATGCATGAAACATAGCAATATGAGTGTGTTGGGCTAATGCAACTAAGACCAGAAGGGTTTGAACCAATTTGAATCAAAGATTCAAATTTCAAACTCAAACATGGCCCTTTAAAGTGTTTTTCCTTGTTCTGCATTAAACATCAAGTTAACTTGTTTAGTCATGCATGAAAATAGTACAGATGGATAGATTGGATTTTTCTGATCATTTTTCATATATAATTTGTCTGATTTGGAGTTACAGAATAAAAGTTATGAATTTTTGAAGTTTAAATTATATTCTGGAATTTCCTATATTAGAATAATTCCAGAAAATCAATTACTGCGTCAGCCTGACGTCAGTGTGACATCAGCAGGTCAACAGAACAGGTCTGGGTCAAACCTGACAGTGGGTCCCGCATGTCAGGGTGATTATTTTAATTAAAGTTTAATTAAAACTAATCCTGTTTAATTAACAGGGCTGGGCCCCACCTGTCATTGACTCAGGGGAGTCAACCAGGGCCCACCCGTGGTCAAAGTCAAAGCCAGCGACGCCGGCGTTTAGCCGCCGGCGAGCCCGACGCGGCGGCGGGAGTGGTTTTGGCCATTTCGGCCACCAAATGGGCCGCGGAGACCACCGGAGTGGAGCTGAGGGCAAGCCGCAGCTCTTGGTGGAGTCCGTTGGGGTCGGGGTGGCCGGAGTTGGCGCCGGCGACGACTTTGGCGGCCACCAGGGTTCGGCCGAAGATGAACTTGGCGCTAGAGGGGCCGGTGAGGCTCGGGGAGTGGCTAGCTAGGTGCTGCGGAACTCGGTGAGTAAGATGGACACCATCTTGTGGCCGGAGTGTGGCCGGAAGCACGTCGGCGACGAGATCCGCGGTGGTGCGGGCGTGTGATCCTCGTGCGGTGGCTACACGGCTCAGGAATGAGAGAGAGAGGGTCGGAGGAGTAGCTAGGCTCACAGCGCTCCCGTAGAGGCCACCGGCGAGGTCGGGGACGAGCTGAGGCGGCGACGGCGTTGAAGGGGATCTCCGGCGACGGTGAGCTCGGGCGAGGTCGGTGCGGTGGTCTCGGGCCGCACGAGCACACGGGGCTCGGCTAGCTCGATGAAGTGGACGGCGGCGGAGCTCCTGGACACGGTGGCACGGCGTGGGGTGGACGGAGGGCGTGGCTACGGCGAGGGGGTGGCGGCGATGGCGTCGGCCATGGCTGGGGCGTGCAAGGGGGAGGAGCTGGAGAGGAGAGGG
>NW_021266308.1:0-956 GCF_002162155.2 Triticum dicoccoides
GTATTCATCGCATGACATTTCCCCGAAGGGACAGACACAGGAACGAAGAAGGACACATGCCGGCCAGCCTAAGTGTTCCGGAGCAGTAGCAAGCTACCATGGCTCGGTGGAAACACTAGGAGACATTTCCCGGTAAGAGAGGCTACTAAAGATAAACAACTAGATAGTCAGATCCCACACATACCAAGCATTTCAATAACATACACACAATATGCTCGATATATGCAAATACAACATGGCATCACAACATGACTCTATGACTCGAGTAATTTATCAATAGGCTCCGAGGAGCGAGATATTACAAACATGGGTCTCATGACCCACATTCAGAGCATACAAATCAAAGCACAAGCGGAAGTTATCATGTCTGAGTACAGACATCTACAAATGAAAAAGGCTGAGAAGCCTGACTATCTGCCAAATCCTGCCGAGGGCACAAGATCGTAGCTGAGGTAACAAGCTAAACGTCGAAGTCCACGTGGAACTACTAGTGAGACCGAAGTCTCTCTGCAAAAACATAAAATAGGCAAACGTGAGTACAAATGTACCCAGCAAGACTTACATCAGAACTAACTACATATGCATCATTTTCAACAAGGGGATGGTGGGGTTTAACTGCAGCAAGCCAGCTTTGACTCGGTGGCTATCCTAAACTACGACTGCAAGTAACTCTTTTGAGGTGGCGCACACGAGTCCACATATTCACCATATCAATACACCACTATGGATCCGCTCTCGTCTCCCTACGAGAACGCCATCCATAGCACTCACGCTTATCTTGCGTATTTTAGAGTATCCACTTTCACTTGTCTATGAACTGATATAAGCAACCCAGAAGTCCTTTACCGCGGACACGGCTATTCGAATAGATGATGTTAACCCTGCAGGGGTGTACTTCTTCATACATGTTTCCACCACTTAGCGTCTGCACACGACATGTGCTCGGCAGACTTCAA
>NW_021266309.1:0-992 GCF_002162155.2 Triticum dicoccoides
CACCGTTTTGGGGTCCTAGAGCGATTTCCATGAGTGTCAATCCCCGGGGTGCGTTTACGCGTCTGTCGTCAACACTCACAGGTTTGCCAATTCTGACACGTTTTGTGGACTATTACTTACCGTTTTGGGGGCCCAAAGCGATATGCATAGTTGTTGAACCCCAAGGTGCGCTTACGTGTCGGTCATCAACATTCGCAGTTTTGGCCGATTCTAGACCGTTTCAGGGACTTTTACTCACCGTTTTGGGGTCCCAAAGCGATTTCCATGGTTGTTGAACCCCAATGTGTGCTTACGTGTCGGTTATCAACGCTCGCGGTTTTTGTCGATTCTAACCTGTTTCGTGCTCTATTACTCACGGTTTTGGGGTCCCAAAGCGAATTCCTTGGTTGTTGAACCCCAAGGTGCGCTTACATGTCGGTCATCAACAATCACAGTTTTTGTTGATTCTAGCCTGTTTCATGGACTATTGTTGAACCCCAGGGTGCGTTTACGTGTCGGTCATCAATACTCATGGTTTTTGTCGAGTCTGGCCCGTTTCGTGGACTATTACTCACCATTTTGGGGTCCCAAAGAGATTTCCATGGATGTCGAACCCCAAGGTGTGCTTATGTGTCGGTCATCAACACTCACAATTTTGGCTAATTCTGGTCCGTTTTCTGGACTATTACTCACGATTCTGGCCGGTTTTGGGGTCCCGGAGCGATTTTCACGATTGACGATCCCCATGGTGTGTTTGCATGTCCGGCATCAATACTCACAGTTTTGGTGAATTCTGACCATTTCGTGGACTATTACTCACTGTTTTGGGGTCTCGGAGTGATTTCCACGATTTGTGAATTCCGAGGTGCGTTTACGTTTCGGTCATCAACACTCACAATTTTTGCCAATTCTGGTCCGTTTCGTGGACTATTACTCGCCGTTTTGGGGTCCTAGAGCGATTTCCATGAGTGTCAATCCCCGGGGTGCGTTTACGCGTCTGTCGTCAACACTCA
>NW_021266310.1:0-1134 GCF_002162155.2 Triticum dicoccoides
GCAAAGGCATTAGAATTTCTAGCAAAATTTCGGCAGCATGACAGCTGTAAATGCTCAAAAAGGATTTGAGACATTTGACAAAGGATTTCGTACACACTCATCATCATCATATCAAAGTTCTGAAACCATTCTGGCAACATAATGTGGTAGTAGAACTGAACTAGGCTGGTAACCATCAAACTTATAAGGTACTACTGATTAGTAACTCGTGATCCTGATAGAGAGAACAGATCCTAATTCCTTAACCCCCGGTGGAAGAATGGACTGACTCAGATCAGAAAGTCATAAGGTATAAGGAGTAAAAAGAGCCTTACGTTCCAACCCACAAACAATTCCCCTACATATAACTAAAGAATTTCTAGACTCAACATCGACCAGTTTGGCTTGGAGAACCTACAGGCAGCCCGGCTCTGATGCCAACGCTGTCAGGACCCCGACTCGATGTCACATCGATCTAGCTGGTAACACCTCATATCACTTTGCGGCCTCACGCACGGTATCCCCACGGGTGTCGTCTTACCTTTTCCCGGGACCGTTTGCGCCTTTTGGCTCACGTATATGATAGTGTCGCTAGCATCCATATGATAAAGAGCCCGGGCTGACATGACTAGTCATAAACCCAAAGTGGCACAGACTTACAGGGACAGGCATCCATGACCCATCTTCGAACGTGTCGGTCATCAGCAAGTGGGTCCGGGCTGTAGCACTGGGCTAGCAGGACTCCGGTAAACCGGGCTGTAGCGGGCTAACAGGACTCCGGTACTCAAAGCGTGACATTTCCCCAAAGGGACAGACACAGGAACGAAGAAGGACACATGCCGGCCAGCCTAAGTGTTCCAGAGCAGTAGCAAGCTACCATGGCTCAGCGGTAACACTAGGAGACATTTCCCGGTAAGAGAGGCTACTAAAGATAAACAACTAGATAGTCAGATCCCACACATACCAAGCATTTCAATCATACACACAATATGCTCGATATGTGCAAATACAACGAAGCATCACAACATGACTCTATGACACAAGTACTTTATTTAAGGCTCAGTGAGCCATACATAACATACACAAAGGTACGGGTCTCACGACCCCACATACAAGTCATACAGTCATACAAACCAGCAGCGGAAGTAACTTGTC
>NW_021266311.1:0-1415 GCF_002162155.2 Triticum dicoccoides
GTACCGATTGACAAAGGGAATTGCATATAGGGTTTGATCGAATCCTCGACATCGTGGTTCATCCGATGACAACATCGAGGAGCATGTGGGAGCCATCATGGGTATCCAGATCCCGCTGTTGGTTATTGACCTGAGAGCGTCTAGGTCATGTCTGCATGTCTCCCGAACCCGTAGGGTCTACACACTTAAGGTTCGGTGACGCTAGGGTTATTAGGAAGACTAGTATGTGACTACCGAATGTTGTTCGGAGTCCCGGATGGGATCCTGGACGTCACGAGGAGCTCCGGAAGTGTCCGGAGGTAAAGATTTATATGTGGGAAGTTGTCAAACGGACACCGGGAAGTTTCGGGGTCATACCGGTATTGTACCGAGGCCACCGGAAGGGTTCCGGGGGTCCACCGGGAGGGGCCACCCCTCCCCGGGGGCCACATGGGCTGCGTGGGGCAGGGAGCCAGCCCCTGGTGGGCTGGCCGCACCCCCTCCCTTGGGCCCATGCGCCTAGGGTTGAGGGGGGAACCCTAGAGGGGGCGCCCCCTTGGCTTGGGGGGCAAGCCACCCTCTCCCCCTCTCACCTTGGCCGCCGCACCCCTCCTAGATGGGTTCTAGGGGGCCGGCCCCCTTCTCCCTTCCCCCTATAAATAGAGGGGTGAGGGGAGGGCAGCCGGACCACCCTCCAAGGCGCAGCCCTCCCCTCCCCAACACCTCTCCTCCTCCGTTGTGTGCTTGGCGAAGCCCTGTCGGAGTACTGCCTCTCCACCATCACCACGCCGTCGTGCTGCCGGTGGAGCTGTCTTCCTCAACCTCTCCTTCCCCCTTGCTGGATCAAGAAGGAGGAGACGTCTCCCGTCCCGTACGTGTGTTGAACGCGGAGGTGATGTCCGTTCAGCACTTGGTCATCGGTGATTCGAATCACGTCGAGTACGACTCCATCATCACCTTGCAAGCTTCCGCACACGATCTACAAGTGGTATGTAGATGCTAACTCTCTCCCTTGACTCGTTGCTTAGATGAACTCATAGATGGATCTTGGTGAAACCGTAGGAAAAATTTTAATTTTCTGCAACGTTCCCCAACAGTGGCATCATGAGCTAGGTCTATGCGTAGTTCTCTTTGCACGAGTAGAACACAATTTTGTTGTGGGCGTGGATTTTGTCATCTTACTTGCCTCTACTAGTCTTTTCTTGCTCAACGGTATTGTGGGATGAAGCGGCCCGGACCAACCTTACACGTACGCTTACGTGAGACCGGTTCCACCGACTGACATGCACTAGTTGCATAAGGTGGCTGGCGGGTGTCTGTCTCTCCCACTTTAGTTGGAGCGGAATCGATGAACAGGGCCCTTATGAAGGGTAAATAGAAGTTGACAAAATCATGTTGTGGTGATTCGTAGGTAAGAAAACGTTCTTGCTAGAACC
>NW_021266312.1:0-1884 GCF_002162155.2 Triticum dicoccoides
TGTGGGATCTGACTATCTAGTTGTTTATCTTTAGTAGCCTCTCTTACCGGGAAATGTCTCCTAGTGTTACCGCTGAGCCATGGTAGCTTGCTACTGCTCTGGAACACTTAGGCTGGCCGGCATGTGTCCTTCTTCGTTCCTGTGTCTGTCCCTTCGGGGAAATGTCACGCTTTGAGTACCGGAGTCCTGTTAGCCCGCTACAGCCCGGTTTACCGGAGTCCTGCTAGCCCAGTGCTACAGCCCGGACCCACTTGCTGATGACCGACACGTTCGAAGCTGGGTCATGGATGCCTGTCCCTGTAAGTCTGTGCCACTTTGGGTTTACGACTAGTCATGTCAGCCCGGGCTCTTTATCATATGGATGCTAGCGACACTATCATATACGTGAGCCAAAAGGCGCAAACGGTCCCGGGAAAAGGTAAGGCGACACCCGTGGGAATACCGTGCGTGAGGCCACAAAGTGATATGAAGTGTTACCGGCTAGATCGATGTGACATTGAGTCGGGGTCCTGACAGCGTTGGCATTAGAGCCGGACTGCCTGTAGGTTCTCCAAGCCAAACTGGTCGATGTTGAGTCTAGAAATTCTTTAGTTATATGTAGGGGAATTGCTTGTGGGATGGAACGTAAGGCTCTTTTTACTTCTTATACCTTATGACATTCTGATCTGAGTCAGTCCATTCTTCCACCGGGGGTTAAGGAATTAGGATCTGTTCTCTCTATCAGGTTCACGTGTTACTAATCAGTAGTACCTTATAAGTTTGATGGTTATCAGCCTAGTTCAGTTCTTCTACCACATTATGTTGTAGGAATGGTTTCAAGACTTGATATGATGATGTTGAGTGTGTACGAAATCCTTTGTCAAATGTCTCAATATCCTTTTTGAGCATTTACAGCTGTTATGCTGCCGAAATTTTGCTAGAAATTCTAATGCCTTTGCATTATAATTGTGCTTTCAGATGGCCACTCGCGACCTCAATCAAGTGGTTCGCCTGACTCGATGCCTAGATGTACCCGGCCATACTGCTAAGTTGGTCAGGGTAATGACTGAGGCTGGATACCACTGGTATCCTGAGTACACGGTCGAAGAGCAATTCCGAGATTTTAATCAAAGCCAGTATCTCTGCACTGTCAGGATATTTCCATCTTATCCTGGATGCACTGAGCCTCTTCACTGCTCCTATGGACTCGGGGTTACTATCGAGATGGCTGTGCAGGATGCCGCCTACTCTATGATGACCATTATGCGAGTCAGATCTGGTCTATTTCGGGACTCTGATTTCCGGTATATGCCAGGATCACTTCCGGGAGCACAAGGATATCTCCAAGCTATTTATGTTGATTCCACTCAGGAGGATTCACGAACTCGCACCACTGCTGAGATGCTCGAGGATAAGGACCGTGAAAATCGGGCCTTAAGGTTAGAGCTCTTCAATACCCGTGCTGACCACTGGGCCACTTTGACTCGGTTCGCACCGGCGGTGCAAGCTGGATATTCAGATATGCGCAATCTCTATCCTGTGAGATCTGCTCTGCCAGACGTGATGGTTTGGCGTGATGTAGGAGGCATCACCCCACCTCGCGGTCCCCGCAGGCCACCGTTTGTTGGTCCAAGGCCTCATCCTAGCCCCTATGGTCCACAAGCTCCGCGAGATCGTCTGTTTCCGGATGAACATGTTGAGCTTCCAGGCTATGGAGGTGACTTCTATGAGGACTACTACGGATCGGTCTGAGTTAGTGATAGTATCCCTAGTTCGCACTAGCTGTGTCGTCTGTCGTCCCGCGTGACTCGTGGGATATGACCTAGTTTGTACTCTTTCCGGAGTTGTAGAAAAATAATGTATAGGAGTTTGGAATGCCTCCGATGAGATGTAATCCCTTTTCAC
>NW_021266312.1:5265-6495 GCF_002162155.2 Triticum dicoccoides
TCAAGAAGAAGGATGGTACGGACCGGATGGTTGTAGATTACCGACCTGTCAATTTGGTCACAATCAAGAACAAATATCCACTTCCCAGGATCAACGACCTGTATGATCAGCTCGCTGGATCCTCAGTCTTTTCCAAGATGGATTTGAGGTTGGGATACCATCAAATCAAAATCAGAAACGGGGACATCCCTAAAACGGCCTTTGTTACTCGTTATGGCCAATACGAGTACACCGTCATGTCCTTCGGTTTAACCAACGCTCCAGCCACCTTTTCTCGGTTAATGAACTCAATCTTCATGGAGTATTTGGATAAATTCGTCGTAGTTTATCTCGATGATATACTCATATACTCCAAGAACGAGGAAGAACATGCCGAACATCTAAGACTAGTGTTGCAGAAACTTCGAGAGCATCGCCTTTATGCCAAATTTTCTAAATGTGAATTCTGGTTGCCAGAAGTGACCTATCTGGGTCATGTAATATCTGGTAAAGGTATTGCGGTTAACCCTGAGTGAGTTCAAGCCGTCCTTGATTGGACTCCACCCGAATCGGTCAAGCAAGTTCGGAGTTTTCTGGGCTTAGCGAGCTATTGCCGTCGCTTTGTCGAGAACTTCTCCAAAGTTGCTAAACCTCTAACCGAACTCCTCAAGAAAGATAAAAAGTTCGAATGGACTCCACAATGTGAGCACAGCTTTCAGGAACTGAAAAGACGCCTGACCTCTGCTCCTGTACTGGTACCGCCAGACTTCTCCAAGGACTTTGTTATCTACTGCGATGCCTCGCGACAAGGACTAGGTTGCATTCTCATGCAAGATCGACACGTAATTGCTTACGCTTCACGGCAATTGCACCCACATGAGGAGAATTATCCTACTCATGATCTAGAACTTGCAGCCGTAGTCTATGCACTTAAGACCTGGCGACATTACCTCCTCGGTAATCGTTGCGAAATATTCACTGATCACCAAAGTCTGAAGTATATTTTCACCCAACCGGATTTGAATCTCAGGCAAAGACGTTGGGTTGAATTGATCACTGACTTCGACCTAGGAATAACCTATACCCCAGGGAAAGCCAACGTCATGGCTGATGCGCTAAGTCGTAAATCTTATTGTAACAACCTGATGTTACAACAAAGTCAACCGCTTCTCCATGAGGAATTTCGAAAGCTTAACCTTCACATTGTTCCTCAAGGTTTTCTCTCCACCTTGGTGGCAAAACCTACCCTTA
>NW_021266313.1:0-1173 GCF_002162155.2 Triticum dicoccoides
GGGACCCCAAAACAGAGTAATAGTCCAAGAGACGGGCCAGAATCAGACCGAACTGTGATTGTTGATGACCGACACATAAGCGCACCTTGGAGTTCGACAACCAAGGAAATCGCTTTGGGGCCCAAAAACGGTGAGTAATAGTCCATGAAACGGGCCAGAATCGGCCAAATCTGCAAGTGTTGATGACCAACAGGTAAGCACGCCCTGGGGTTCAACAACTATGAAAATCGCTTCGGGACCCCAAAACGTTGAGTAATAGTCCACGAAACGGGTCAGAATTGGACAAAACTGTGAGAGTTGAAGACTAACACGTAAACGCACACCGGGGTTCGTCAATCGTGGAAATGACTCCGGGACCCCAATACAGAGTAATAGTCCAAGAAAAGGGCCAGAAATGGCTAAAACTGTGATTGTTGATGACCGACACGTTAGCACACCTTGGGGTTCAACAACTATGGAAATCGCTTTGGGGCCCCAAAACGGTGAATAGTAGTCCACGAAACGGGTCAGAATTGGAGAAAGCTGTGAGAGTTGAGAACGGACACATAAACGCACACCGGGGTGCATCAATCGTGGAAATCGCTCTGGTCCCCAAAACGCTGAGTAATAGTGCACGAAACCGCGAGTAATAATCCATGAAACAAGAATCATTTTGGGACCCCAAAACGACGAGTAATAGTCCATGAAACGGGCAGAAACGGCCGAAACCGCGAGTGTTGATGATCGACACGTAAGCGCACCTTGGAGTTCGATAACCATGGAAATCAGTCTGGGACCCCGAAACGGTGAGTAATATTGCATGAAACGGGCCAGAATTGGCCAAAACTGCGAGTGTTGATGATCAACACGTAAACACACCTTGGGGTTCAACAACTACGGAAATCGCTTCGGGACCCGAAAATGATGAGTAATAGTCCACGAAACGGGTCAGAATTGGACAAAGCTGTGAGTGTTGACGACGGACACATAAACGCACCCCGGGGTTCATCAATCATGGAAATCGCTCTGGGTCCCCAAAACGCTGAGTAATAGTGCACGAAACCGCGAGTAATAGTCCATGAAACGAGAATCGCTTTGGGACCCCAAAACGGTGAGTAATAGTCCATGAAACGGGCAAGAAACGGCCGAAACAGCGAGTGTTGATGATCGACACGTAAGCGCACCTTGGAGTTC
>NW_021266314.1:0-1198 GCF_002162155.2 Triticum dicoccoides
GATCCGAGAAGCAACGCCTGAGTTGAGAAACGTGGAAGACATCGTGAACTCTGGAGAGGTGCGGAGGTAGTTCCAACTGGTAGGCAACTTCTCCTCGTTTGGCAAGAATGCGAAAAGGTCCAATGTAACGAGGAGCCAATTTGCCTTTGATACCGAAACGATGGGTTCCCTTCAGAGGGGTGACCCGAAGATAAGCCTTCTCGTCAACCTCGAAAGTCATAGCCTTATGTTTTCGGTCATATTGACTCTTTTGACGGGATTGGGCTGTTTTCAACTTTTCACGAACGATACGAACTTGCTCTTCTGCTTCCTGAATCATGTCCGGGCCAAAGAATTGTCTTTCCCCGGTCTCTGACCAGTTAAGGGGTGTTCGACATCGTCGTCCATAGAGAACTTCAAAAGGGGCTTTACCCAAGCTAGATTGATAGCTGTTGTTGTAAGCGAATTCGGCAAATGGAAGGCACTTCTCCCAGTCCATTCCGAATGAGATAACAGAGGCTCGAAGCATGTCTTCTAGAATTTGGTTGACGTGTTCCACTTGACCACTCGACTGAGGGTGGAAAGCGGTGCTAAAGGAAAGACGGGTTCCCATAGCATTTTGGAAACTTTCCCAAAATCGAGAGGTGAAAAGACTTCCTCGATCCAAGTTAATTTCCAAAGGAACACCATGGAGAGACACTATTCGGGAGATGTACAAATCTGCCAGCTGACTAGCGGTTATACTCTCACGAACAGGTAAGAAGTGGGCTACTTTGGAAAGACGATCGACCACGACGAAAATAGCATTATTCCCTCTCTTGGTCCTGGGAAAACCGGTAATGAAATCCATACCAATTTTATCCCATTTCCATTCAGGAATAGCTAGGGGTTGAAGGGTGCCAGCAGGCCGTTGATGCTCTGCTTTTACACGACGACAGACGTCGCAATTTGCAATATACTGAGCAATTTCTCTCTTCATCCTAGTCCACCAGAACCTCTGGCGTAGGTCCTGATACATCTTAGTACTACCGGGATGAATAGTGAGAGGAGATTCATGAGCTTCCTTAAGGATTAATCGCCTTAGGTTGCGCACTTTGGGAACTACTAGTCGATTCCCGAAGTATACGACTCCTTGATCATTAATGGAGAAACAATCCGCAATTCCTTTCTGAATGTTCCTCTTGATGCGGGAGATTCCCGGATCTACCTCCTGTGCTTT
>NW_021266315.1:0-590 GCF_002162155.2 Triticum dicoccoides
TCATTTAGCTCTCTAAACAATTAGGTAAATGACCGAAAAACAACAAATGATGTCAGAACATGTTGGAAATTGATGACGTCGCTTTGAATGCTACATATTGAACACAAAAGAAGTCCGGAGATCAAATAAGTTTAAAAAAACATTGAAGTGCCCGTGTAACAAATGAGTTCTCGTCCCAAACCCTGATACTCTGAAAGAGTTTCTCCAGTTTGTACACGAAGTGGGTCCAGTTTTTGCCGTGACCCTCTCTACTCTTTCGCACATGCTATGCGGGTGAAATGATGATACCATGCCAAGTTTCAACATTTTCAGAAGTCATTTTGTAGTGATTTTCAATTTCACGGTCATTTAGCTCTCTAAACAATTAGGTAAATGACCGAAAAACAACAAATGATGTCAGAACATGTTGGAAATTTATGAGGTCGCTTTGAATGCTGCATACTGAACACGAAAGAAGTCCGGAGTTCAAATAAGTTTAAATAACATTGAAGTGCCCGTGTAACAGATGAGTTGTCGTCCGAAATCCTGATACTCCGAAAGAGTTTGTCCAGTTTGTACACGAAGTGCGTCCAGTTTTTGCCGTGACCCTC
>NW_021266316.1:0-988 GCF_002162155.2 Triticum dicoccoides
TAACTTCGTACCTTACAACTCAGGCAAGAACTCCTTCTTTGACTGGTCCATCTTGAACACCTTCAAGATCATGTCAAGGTATGTGCTCATTTGAAAGTATTATTAAGCATTTTGATCTATCCTTATAGATCTTGATGCTCAATGTTCAAGTAGCTTAATCCAGGCTTTCCATTGAAAAACACTTTCAAAATAACCCTATATGCTTTCCAGAAATTCTACGTCATTTCTGATCAACAATATGTCAACAACATATACTCATCAGAAATTCTATAGTGCTCCCACTCACTTCTTTGGAAATACAAGTTTCTCATAAACTTTGTACAAACCCAAAATCTTTGATCATCATCAAAGCACACATTCCAACTCCGAGATGCTCACTCCAGTCCTTAGAAGGATTGCTGGAGCTTTGCATACTTATTAGCATCTTTTGGGATTGACAAAACCTTCCAGTTGTATCACATACAACCTTTCCTCAAGTATAACGTCGAGGAAACAATGTTTTGACATCATATCTGCAAGATTTCATCAATCATGCAGTAACTGCTAATCCAATTCCAACAGACTCTTAGCATCGCTACGAGTGAGAAAACCTCACCGTAATCAACTCCTTGAACTTGTCGGAAAATATCTTAACGACAAGTCGAGCTTTCTTAATGGTAATTCTTACCATCATTGTCTGTCTTCCTTTTAAAATCCATCCGTACCCAATGGCCTTACGACCATCAAGTATTTCTTCCAAAGTCATGGATCCGTTCTCGGATTTTATGGCCTCGAGCCATTTATCGGAATCCGGGCCCACCATTGCTTCTCCATAGCTCGTAGGTTCATTGTTGTCCAGCAACATGACTTCCAAGACAGGATTACGTACCACTCTGATGTAGTACGTATCCTTGTCATCCCACGAGGTTTGGTAGTGACTTGATCCGAAGTTTCATGATCAATATCATAAGCTTCCACTTCAATTGGTGTAGGTGCCACAGGAACAACT
>NW_021266317.1:0-1362 GCF_002162155.2 Triticum dicoccoides
CCCGGCACGCGTGTCCGGGGTGTGCCCCCCTCACGAACGGCGCTGCCGCCGGCACCTGGAGGGGGGAAACGGACGCGTGGGGTCTACACGGAGGGGATCTTGCTGTGGGACTTCCCCGGATGTTGCTCCAAAGTGTTCCTCTGGGCTGACATAACACAAACGGACGCTACAGGGTTAGGCGGGACGGGGGCACTCGGGGTAGCAATGCCACCGGAGCGTTGCACCGGGCCCTCATACATGCGGGGTGGTGTGGTGGCATGTCCGAAGAGGCGGGACGCGTCTCCGGGGCGTGGCCCCCCTCACGGACGGCGATGACATGGTAGTAGACGTTCTGCGGTAACGATGCGGCGTCAATATTACTAAATACTCGGAGCGCGATAAAATCATGATTTTTTGCACGACGTGGGCACATGTGCTATAGGAATGATGGTATTTTTTCATAATTTTTGGTGATGGAGAAGTATCCGAAAAATTCCCTCTACACGGATTGCCCTTCGCGCGTCTACGGCTGTGGCCGGCGGCCTCCGGGGGCTAGCATGCCGCCAAATCTTGCGCTGGCGGCCTCTCACAAGTCTGGAAGTGTTGTCGCGGTTGCAAACGCCCGGCACGCGTGTCCGGGGTGTGCCCCCCTCATGAACGGCGCTGCCGCCGGCACCTGGAGGGGGGAAACGGACGCGTGGGGTCTACACGAAGGGGATCTTGCTGTGGGTCTTCCCCGGATGTTGCTCCAATGTGTTCCTATGGGCTGACCTAACACAACCGGGTGGGGAGGTCCACTGGTCAAAGCCCGTCCGTGCAAAGTCAAAGGGGTAGATCCCGTGGTCAAACGCTACAGGGTTAGGCGAGACGGGGGCACTGGGGGGTAGCAATGCCACCGGAGCGTCGCACCGGGCCCTCATACATGCGGAGTGGTGTGGTGGCATGTCCGAAGAAGCGGGACGCGTCTCCGGGGCGTGGCCCCCCTCACGGACGACGATGACACGGTAGTAGACGTTCTGCGGTAACGATGCAGCGTCAATATTACTAAATACTCGGAGCGCCATAAAATCATGATTTTTTTGCACCACGTGGCACATGTGCTATAGGAACGATGGTATTTTTTCATAATTTTTGGTGATGGAGAAGTATCCGAAAAATTCCCTCTACGCGGATTGCCCTTCGCGCATCTACGGCTGTGGCCGGCGGCCTCCGGGGGCTAGCATGCCGCCAAATCTTGCGCCGGCGGCCTCTCACAAGTCTGGAAGTGTTGTCGCGGTTGCAAATGCCCCGCACGCGTGTCCGGGGTGTGCCCCCCTCACGGACGGCGCTGCCGCCGGCACCTGAAGGGGGGAAACGGACGCGTGGGGTCTACACGGAGGGGAT
>NW_021266318.1:0-722 GCF_002162155.2 Triticum dicoccoides
CCGTTCGTGAGGGGGGCCACGCACCGGAGACGCGTGCCGCCTCTTTGGACATGCCACAACACCACCCCGCATGTATGAGGGCCCGGTGCGACTCTCCGGTGGCATTGCTTCCCCCCCAGGGCCCCCATCCCGCCTAACCCTGTAGCGTTTGACCACGGGATCTAGCCCTTTGACTTTGCACGGACGGGCTTTGACCAGTGGACCTCTCCACCCGGTTGTGTCGGGTCGGCCCAGAGGGACACCGGGGAGCAACATCCGGGCCAGGCCCACAGCTACATCCACTCCGTGTAGAGCCGACGCGTCCGTTTCCCTCCTCCAGGTGCCGGCGGCGGCGCCGTCCGTGAGGGGGGGCACGCACCGGAGACGCGTGCTGGGCGTTTGCAACCGCCTCAACACTTCCAGACTTGTGAGAGGCCGCCTACGCAAGATTTTACGGTATGCTACCCCCCGAAGGCCGCCGGCCACAGTCGTAGACGTGCGAAGAGCAATCCGCGTAGAGGGAAGTGTTCAGATACTTCTCCATCACAAAAAATTATGAAAAATTACCATCAGTCCTATAGCACATGTGCCCACGTTGTGTAGAAAACTCATGATTTTATCGCGCTCCAAGTATTTAATAATATTCACGCTGCATCGTTACCGCAGAACGTCTACCACCGTTTCATTGCCGTCCGTGAGGGGGGCCACAACCCGGAGACGCGTGCCGCCTCTTCGGACATGCC
>NW_021266319.1:0-751 GCF_002162155.2 Triticum dicoccoides
CATGTATGAGGGCCCGGTACGACGCTCTGGTGGCATTGCTACCCCCCAGGGCCCCCGTCCCGCCTAACCCTGTAGCGTTTGACCACGGGATCTAGCCCTTTGACTTTGCACGGACGGGCTTTGACCAGTGGACCTCTCCACCCGGTTGTGTTAGGTCGGCCTATAGGAACACTTTGGAGCAACATCTGGGCCAGGCCCACAGCTACATCCACTCCGTGTAGACTCGACGCGTCCGTTTCCCCCCTCCGGGTGCCAGCGGCGGCGCCGTTCGTGAGGGGGGCCACGCACCGGAGACGCGTGCCGCCTCTTCGGACATGCTACAACACCACCCCGCATGTATGAGGGCCCGGTACGACGCTCCGGTGGCATTGCTACCCCCCAGGGCCCCCGTCCCGCCTAACCCTGTAGCGTTTGACCACGGGATCTAGCCCTTTGACTTTGCACGGACATGCTTTGACCAGTGGACCTCTCCACCCGGTTGTGTCGGGTCGGCCTAGAGGGACACCGGGAAGCAACATCCGGGCCAAACCCACAGCTACATCCACTCCGTGTAGACCCGACGCGTCCGTTTCCCCCTTCCAGGTGCCGGCGGCGGCGCTGTCCGTGTGGGGGGGGGGCACGCACCGGAGACGCGTGCCGCCTCTTCGGACATGCCACAACACCACCCCGCATGTATGAGGGCCCGGTACGACGCTCTGGTGGCATTGCTACCCCCAGGGCCCCCGTCCCGCCTAACCCTGTAGCGTTTGAC
>NW_021266320.1:0-1104 GCF_002162155.2 Triticum dicoccoides
ACATCTTTGCCGTCCTTCTTGAAGTTCTTCTTACCCTTGCCCTTCTTGAACTTAGTGGTCTTATTGACCATCAACACTTGATGTTCTTTCTTGATTTCAGCCTCTGCTGACTTCAGCATCGAGAACACTTCAGGAATGGTCTTTTCCATTCCCTGCATGTTGTAGTTCATCACAAAGCTCTTGTAGCTTGGTGGGAGCGACTGGAGGATTCTGTCAATGACCGCCTCATCTGGGAGGTTAATGTTCAGCTGGGTCATACGGTTGTGCAACCCAGACATCTTCAGGATGTGCTCACTGACAGAACTGTTTTCCTCCATCTTACAACTGTAGAACTTGTCGGAGACATCATATCTCTCGACCCGGGCATGAGCTTGGAAAACTAGTTTCAGCTCTTCGAACATCTCATATGCTCCGTGATGCTCAAAACGCTTTTGGAGCCCCGGTTCTAAGCTGTAAAGCATGCCGCTCTGAACGAGGGAGTAATCATCAGCGCGAGACTGCCAAGCATTCATAATGTCTTGGTTCTCTGGGACGGGAGCGTCACCTAGCGGTCCTTCTAGGACATATTGTTTCCTGGCAGCTATGAGGATGATCCTCAGGTTCCGGACCCAGTCCGTATAGTTGCTGCCATCATCTTTCAGCTTGGTTTTCTCTAGGAACGCGTTGAAGTTGATGTTGACATTAGCGTTGGCCATTGATCTACAAGACATATTTGCAAAGGTTTTAGACTAAGTTCATGATAATAAAGTTCTAATCAAATTATGAACTCCCACTTAGATTAGACATCCCTTTAGTCATCTAAGTGTTACACGATCCGAGTCGACTAGCCCGTGTCCGATCATCACGTGAGACGGACTAGTCATCGTCGGTGAACATTTTCATGTTGATCGTATCTTCCATACGACTCGTGTTTGACCTTTCGGTCTCCGTGTTCCGAGGCCATGTCTGCACATGCTAGGCTCGTCAAGTTAACCCTAAGTGTTTTCGCTGTGTAAAACTGTCTTACACCCGTTGTATGTGAACGTAAGAATCCATCACACCCGATCATCACGTGGTGCTTAGAAACGACGAACTGTAGCAACGGTGCACAGTTAGGGGAGAACA
>NW_021266321.1:0-1480 GCF_002162155.2 Triticum dicoccoides
TGACACCAACCAGATCTGAATCTCAGGCAGATGTGATGGTTGGAACATTTCCCAAGAATTATAATATTGGTCTCTCAATAACCGGCAAGGTGGATGTCGTGGCCAACACACCCATCCGGTAGACCTATTATTATAGTATCTTGTTTGAGGAAGTTGGCCACCTCCCCATAGGGATTTCGTAGGATTACTCCCTAGTTGCCCCTATGGATTTCTGTGTTCCGAAGTCCGACCTTTTTACTTGATGTTCTAGATATCAAACCATATCTATGGGTGGATTACGCTAGCACATCAAGGAGAACATTAGAAGCGGAGTGCTAAATGTCTCTCGGTCGATCATCCAGATTTTATTTGCTTGGCCTCGCTAAGGTGAAATCTGAGAAAGTGTTATCCTCCTTCGCATCTGCATCGTCCATCGCTATTCATCATGGTAGTATGTTGTGTTGTCAGCACCCTTGACGTGGTTGTTGATAAAACCTTGATGATTGTGGAAATGCTCAAGTTCTTGAGAGCACGCACAAGCGCTACGTGTTATCATCGGCTCTAATTGGGATGCTCTCAGTTCCCTCGGCAATGCTATGACCTTCTCAAACAGTGAATTCACTCTCTATTGTTGGGTTCTTCCCTAGTTACCAGAATCATTCCCAGCATTTGCATTTTGTTCCCAGCTTGCACCGCCAATGTGCCATTCTACCATGGGTCTCTTCCATTTCCGGTGATAAGCAAATTCATCCATTACGTTGTCTTCAACAAGGTAATCCACATCATCCAAGTCCGAGTATGCCATTCTACCGACCCCCTCCAAACGATCGCTCGAGAATTGTCCTAGGCTGGTTTAAAGAGTTTCAATGATCTCTGAATCAAAGGTAATTCTTTTGCCACTTAAGGGGATATATCTACGAATCACCCCCCCCTCCAGGATGTCTCGTTAAGGTATCATGGCAACTCAACTCTTCGCTACGTTGACAACCGTTCACCACCTTCTTAGGTGTGGAATCGTTGTCTACCTAGTGAACCTTCGTCATCTGTTCCACTCCATTCCTCTAGAGGTGTGCTTCGTCTCTCAGCTCAAGAGATGTTGCTATGTCCCATTCCGTGAGTTAATCCTGAGTTGTTCGTTCTTTGAGAAGATTAATTCTTCTAGAGTTTTCCTTCCCTCTTCTTGTCATGTTAGTTGGAGTTCTCAGAGAAAGACTTCGAGACAATGATGGTGATCGAATCAACGCTCTTATGAAGTGCACCCTGGATCGTGAAGATTATACTAGTTGCGTTTCCCCTTCACCTTACCCTACGCTTGAATCTCGGGACGAGATTTTTGTTTAGTGGGGGTGAGTTGTCACATCCCTGGTCCTGTTATGCACTAGGCTAGACCTCATGTGAGCATCATGTTTTAATTCAAATGAAATTTGAATTGAGGAATTTTCAAAGCCTCAGAAACCTTCTAAAAATGATCAACATTAAAATCTCCTCAAAGAAGTCCAAG
>NW_021266322.1:0-976 GCF_002162155.2 Triticum dicoccoides
ATCAGCATCATGCACATATTGATCTTTGATGGTCTCCAAACCAAATATTTTGAAGTCAAGTTGTGAAAGCATAGTATAGCGACGAGACAATGCATCAGCAATAACATTTTCTTTTCCCTTCTTGTGTTTAATGACATAAGGGAAAGTCTCAATGAATTCAACCCATTTAGCATGTCTACGATTCAGTTTAGCTTGACTTTTAATATGTTTCAAAGATTCATGATCAGAATGTATAACAAATTCTTTGGGCCATAAATAATGTTGCCATGTTTCTAAAGTCCGAACAAGAGCATATAATTCTTTATCATAAGTAGAATAATTCAGACTAGGCCCACTCAATTTTTCAGAAAAGTATGCAACATGTTTGCCATCTTGTAATAACACACCTCCTAATCCAATTCCACTAGCATCACATTCAAGCTCAAAAGTCTTATTAAAATCAGGAAGTTGGAGTAAAGGAGCACGTGTCAACTTATCTTTCAATACCGTGAAGGCTTCTTCCTGTGCGGTACGCCAAAGAAAAGGCACATCTTTCTTTGTAAGCTCATTGAGAGGTGCAGCAATGGTGCTGAAATCTCTCACAAAACGCCTATAGAATCCAGCGAGGCCAAGAAAAATCCTCACTTGTGTGACCGTTTTGGGCTGCGGCCAACTCTCAATAGCTTCAATCTTGGCTTTATCAACTTCAATTCCCTGTGGAGTAACAACATAGCCAAGAAAAGATACTCGGTCGGTGCAAAAGGTGCACTTCCCAAGGTTACCAAACAAACGTGCATCACGTAGAGCAATAAAAACAGCACGTAAATGTTCCAAATGTTCTTCCAAAGATCTGCTATAAATCAATATGTCATCAAAGTAAACTACCACAAATCGTCCAATGAAAGCACGTAAAACTTCGTTCATTAATCTCATGAAAGTACTAGGTGCATTAGTTAACCCAAAAGGCATGACTAACCACTCATATAATCCAAACTTA
>NW_021266323.1:0-1443 GCF_002162155.2 Triticum dicoccoides
ACCTGCGGGGCCTGCACAGCGTTCTTCTTCTTCCATGGCATCAACAGGGCACACAAGTGATATTATTTGTCGTCGTTGTAAGGGAGGAGGTCATTATGCGAGAGAATGCAAATCTCCGCGTGTGATGATTGCTACCGCGGATGGTGGATATGAGTCCGCTAGTGACTATGATGAGGAGACTTTGGCTCTTATTACACGTGAAGAACATGGTGGAGATGATTCTGATCATGAGACGCAATACATGGCTCCTGAAGACGCTGACAGGTATGAATGTTTAGTTGCTCAACGTGTTTTGAGTGTGCAGGTCACACAAGCTGAGCAAAATCAGAGGCACAATTTGTTCCATACCAAGGGAGTTGTGAAGGAACGTTCTGTGCGCGTCATAATAGACGGAGGGAGCTGCAACAACTTGGCTAGCATGGAGATGGTGGAGAAGCTTTCTCTCACCACAAGACCACATCCACATCCTTACTACATCCAATGGTAAAACAACAGCGGCAAGGTTAAGGTAACACGTACTGTTCGTGTGCATTTTAGTATCTCTACATATGCTGATTATGTTGATTGTGATGTGGTACCTATGCAAGCATGTTCCTTATTACTTGGTAGACCATGGCAATTTGATAAAAATTCTGTACACCATGGTAGAAACAATCACTATACTTTTGTTCATAAGGATAAAAATATTACTTTGCTTCCTATGACTCCTGATTCCATTTTGAAAGATGATATTAATAGAGCTAATAAAGCAAAACAGGAGACGAATAAGAGTGAAAATCAGATTGTGGCAAAAGAATTTGAGCAACAAATGAAGCCTAACAATAAACCATCTAGTGTTGCTTCTGAAATTAAATTGAAAAGTGCATGTTTATTTGCCACCAAATCTGATATTGATGAGCTAGATTTCGGCAAATCTGTTTGCTATGCTTTTGTGTGCAAAGAGGCATTATTTTCATTCGAGGACGTGCTTTCCTCTTTGCCTCCTGCTGTCACTAACATTTTGCAGGAGTTCGCTGACGTCTTTCCACAAGACGTGCCACCGGGATTACCGCCTATTCGAGGGATTGAGCATCAGATTGACTTAATTCCCGGTGCTTCACTGCCAAACCGTGCACCATACCGTACCAATCCAGAGGAGATGAAGGAGATTATGCGTCAAGTACAAGAGCTTCTCGACAAAGGTTATATACGCGAATCCCTTAGTCCTTGTGCTGTTCCTATTATTCTAGTGCCGAAAAAGGATGGTACATCACGTATGTGTGTTGATTGTAGAGGCATTAATAATATTACTATTCGTTATCGTCATCCTATTCCTAGGCTAGATGATATGCTTGATGAATTGAGTGGCTCTACAATATTCTCCAAAGTTGATTTGCGTAGTGGCTACCATCAAATTCGTATGAAATTGGGAGATGAATGGAAAACAGCATTTAAAACTAAGTT
>NW_021266324.1:0-1265 GCF_002162155.2 Triticum dicoccoides
ATCGTCACCACGCCGTCGTGCTGACGAAACTCTTCCCCGACACTTTGCTGGATCGGAGTCCGGGGATCGTCATCGAGCTGAACGTGTGCTCGAACTCGGAGGTGCCGTAGTTTCGGTACTTGATCGGTTGGATCGTGAAGACGTACGACTACTTCCTCTACGTCGTGTCATCGCTTCCGCAGTCGGTCTGCGTTGGGTACGTAGACAATACTCTCCCCTCGTTGCTATGCATCACATGATCCTGTGTGTGCGTAGGAATTTTTTTGAAATTACTACGAAACCCTACAGTGGCATCCGAGCCTAGGTTATTTATGTTGATGTTATATGCACGAGTAGAACACAAGTGAGTTGTGGACGATACAAGTCATACTGCCTACCAGCATGTCATACTTTGGTTCGGCGGTATTGTTGGACGAGACGACCCGGACCAACCTTACGCGTACGCTTACGCGAGACCGGTTCCCTCGACGTGCTTTGCACAGAGATGGCTTGTGGGCGACTGTCTCTCCAACTTTAGTTGAACCAAGTATGGCTACGCCCGGTCCTTGCGAAGGTTAAAACGGAGTCTATTTGACAAACTATCGTTGTGGTTTTGATGCGTAGGTGAGATTGGTTCTTACTTAAGCCCGTAGCAGCCACGTAAAACAAGCAACAACAAAGTAGAGGACGTCTAACTTGTTTTTGCAGGGCATGTTGTGATGTGATATGGTCAAAGCATGATGCTGAATTTTATTGTATGAGATGATCATGTTTTGTAACCGAGTTATCAGCAACTGGCAGGAGCCATATGGTTGTCTCTTTATTGTATGCAATGCAATCGCGATGTAATGCTTTACTTTATTACTAAACGGTAGTGATAGTCGTGGAAGCATAAGATTGGCGAGACGACAACGATGCTACGATGGAGATCAAGGTGTCGCGCCGGTGACGATGGTGATCATGACGGTGCTTCGGAGATGGAGATCACAAGCACAAGATGATGATGACCATATCATATCACTTATATTGATTGCATGTGATGTTTATCTTTTTATGCATCTTATCTTGCTTTGATTGACGGTAGCATTATAAGATGATCTCTCACTAAATTATCAAGAAGTGTTCTCCCTGAGTATGCACCGTTGCCAAAGTTCATCGTGCCCAGACACCACGTGATGATCGGGTGTGATAAGCTCTACGTCCATCTACAACGGGTGCAAGCCAGTTTTGCACACGCAGAATACTCAGGTTAAACTTGACGAGCCTAGCATATGCAGATATGGCCT
>NW_021266325.1:0-1132 GCF_002162155.2 Triticum dicoccoides
CGTCATGATCACCATCGTCACCGGCGCGACACCTTGATCTCCATCGTAGCATCGTTGTCGTCTCGCCAATCTTATGCTTCCACGACTATCACTATCGTTTAGTAATAAAGTAAAGCATTACATCGCGATTGCATTGCATACAATAAAGCGACAACCATATGGCTCCTGCCAGTTGCCGATAACTCGGTTACAAAACATGATCATCTCATACAATAAAATTCAGCATCATGCTTTGACCATATCACATCACAACATGCCCTGCAAAAACAAGTTAGACGTCCTCTACTTTGTTGTTGCATGTTTTACGTGGCTGCTACGGGCTTAAGTAAGAACCAATCTCACCTACGCATCAAAACCACAACGATAGTTTGTCAAATAGACTCCGTTTTAACCTTCGCAAGGACCGGGCGTAGCCATACTTGGTTCAACTAAAGTTGGAGAGACAGTCGCCCGCAAGCCATCTCTGTGCAAAGCACGTCGAGGGAACCGGTCTCGCGTAAGGTTGGTCCGGGTTGTCTCGTCCAACAATACCGCCGAACCAAAGTATGACATGCTGGTAGGCAGTATGACTTGTATCGTCCACAACTCACTTGTGTTCTACTCGTGCATATAACATCAACATAAATAACCTAGGCTCGGATGCCACTGTAGGGTTTCGTAGTAATTTCAAAAAAATTCCTACGCACACACAGGATCATGTGATGCATAGCAACGAGGGGAGAGTATTGTCTACGTACCCAACGCAGACCGACTGCGGAAGCGATGACACGACGTAGAGGAAGTAGTCGTACGTCTTCACGATCCAACCGATCAAGTACCGAAACTACGGCACCTCCGAGTTCGAGCACACATTCAGCTCGATGACGATCCCCGGACTCCGATCCAGCAAAGTGTCGGGGAAGAGTTTCGTCAGCACGACGGCGTGGTGACGATCTTGATGAACTACAGCAGCAGGGCTTCGCCTAAACTCCGCTACAGTATTATCGAGGAATATGGTGGCAGGGGGCACCGCACACGGCTAAGGAATAGATCACGTGGATCAACTTGTGTCAACTTGTGTGTTTAGAGGTGCCCCTGCCTCCGTATATAAAGGAGGAGAGGAGGGGAGGCTGGCCGGCCAAGGGGGGGAGGC
>NW_021266326.1:0-869 GCF_002162155.2 Triticum dicoccoides
CATCGGTCTATACCTCAGGGGGGCATTGTAAAATATTGTTTTTCCAAATTTTAATTCATAGACATCTTTGGCACATGTGGGTCACCATGTACAAGAAAATTTGGGTGATTTGGAGGTGGTGGAAAAATTCACCTTTGTTCAAAAACTGCCTTAAGTTGGCCCCTCCGGAATGCAGTGATTTTTTCGACCACTTCCAAATAACCTTAACTTTTGCAAACATGACCTCTTGCACAAAAAAAGCTAGGTTTCCTAGGTTTTATATTTTTTTTGAATGGTTTTGAATTTATAATGACCTATAGACTGACTGGTCAAAACATCGGTCTATACCTCAAGGGGGCATTGTAAAATATTCGTTTTCCAAATTTTCTTTCATAGCCATGTTTGGCACATGTGGGTCACCATGTACAAGAAAACATGGATGATTTGGAGGTGGTGGAAAAAATCACCTTTGTTCAAAAACTGGCTTAAGTGAAAGACCAAATGGCCCCTCCGGAATGCGGTGATTTTTTCGACCACCTCCAAATCAACTCAACTTTTGCACACATGACCTCTTGCACAAACAAAGCTAGGTTTCCCAGGTTTTATATTTTTTTGAATTTATAATGACCTATAGACTGACTGGTCAAAACATCGGTCTGTACCTCAAGGGGGCGTTATGAAATATTATTTTTTCCAAATTTTAATTCATAGCCATGTTTGGCACATGTGGGTCACCATGTACAAGAAAATTTGGGTGATTTGGAGGTGGTCAAAAAATTCACCTTTGTTCAAAAACTGGCTTAAGTTAGACCAAATGGCCCCTCGGGAATGCGGTGATTTTTTTGACCACCTCCAAATCAACTCAACTTTTGCACACATGACCTATTGCA
>NW_021266326.1:5229-5974 GCF_002162155.2 Triticum dicoccoides
ATTTATAATGACCTCTAGACTGACTGGTCAAAACATCGGTCTATACCTCAAGGGGGCATTGTAAATTATTCTTTTTCCAAATTTTCTTTCATAGCCATGTTTGGCACATGTGGGTCACCATGTACAAGAAAACTTGGATGATTTGGAGGTGGTGGAAAAAATCACCTTTGTTCAAAAACTGGCTTAAGTTAGACCAAATGGCCCCTCCGGAATGCGGTGATTTTTTCGACCACCTCCAAATCAACTCAACTTTTTCACACATGACCTCTTGCACAAATAAAGCTAGGTTTCCAAGGTTTTATATTTTTTTAATTTTTTTAAATTTATAATGACCTATAGACCGACTGGTCAAAACATCTGTCTATACCTCAAGGGGGCATTATAAAATATCATTTTTCCAAATCTTAATTCATAGCCATGTTTGGCACATGTGGGTCACCATGAACAAGAATATTTGGGTGATTTGGATGTGGTGCAAAAAATCACCTTTGTTCAAAAACTGGCTTAAACCAAATGGCCCCTCCGGAATGCGGTGATTTTTTTGACCACCTCCAAATCAACTCAACTTTTGCACACATGACCTCTTGCATAAACAAAGTGAGGTTTCCAAGGTTTTATATTTGTTTGAATTTTTTTGAATTTATAATGACCTATAGACTGGCTGGTCAAAACATCTGTCTATACCTCAAGGGGGCATGGTAAAATATTATTTTTCCAAATCTTAATTCATAGCCATGTTTGGCAC
>NW_021266327.1:0-1746 GCF_002162155.2 Triticum dicoccoides
CCCTTACAAAATTTCAAGAAGTGTTCTCCCCTAACTGTGCACCGTTGCTACAGTTCGTCGCTTCTAAGCACCACGTGATGATCGGGTGTGATGGATTCTTACGTTCACATACAACGGGTGTAAGACAGTTTTACACAGCGAAAACACTTAGGGTTAACTTGACGAGCCTAGCATGTGCAGACATGGCCTCGGAACACGGAGACCGAAAGGTCGAGCATGAGTCGTATAGTAGATACGATCAACATGAAGATGTTCACCGATGATGACTAGTCCGTCTCACGTGATGATCGGACACGGCCTAGTTGACTCGGATCATGTGATCACTTAGATGACCAGAGGGATGTCTATCTAAGTGGGAGTTCATAAGATGAACTTAATTATCTTGAACATAGTCAAAAGACCTTTTGCAAATTATGTCGTAGCTCGCGCTTTAGTTCTACTGTTTTAGATATGTTCCTAGAGAAAATATAGTTGAAAGTTGATAGTAGAGATTATGCGATCAGTAGAAAGCTTATGTCCTTAATGCACTGCTCAGTGTGCTGAACCCCAAACGTCGTTTGTGGATGTTGCGAACATCGGACATACACATTTTGATAACTACGTGATAGTTCAGTTAAACGGTTTAGAGTTGAGGCACTAAAGACGTTTTCGAAACGTCACGGAACATATGAGATGTTTCGAGGGCTGAAATTGGGATTTCAGGCTCGTGCCCACGTCAAGAGGTATGAGACCTCCGACGATTTTCTTAGCCTGCAAACTAAGGGAGAAAAGCTCAATCGTTGAGCTTGTGCTCAGATTGTCTGAGTGCAACAATCACTTGAATCGAGTGGGAGTTGATCTTCCAGATGAGATAGTGATGTTTCCCCAAAGTCATTGCCACCGAGCTGCTAGAGCTTCGTGATGAACTATAACATATCAGGGATAAATAAGATGATCCTTGAGGTATTCACGATGTTTGACACCGCGAAAGTAGAAATCAAGAAGGAGCATCAATTGTTGATGGTTGGTGAAACCACTAGTTTCAAGAAGGGCAAGGGAAAGAAGGGATACTTCATGAAACGGCAAATCAGCTGCTGCACCAATGAAGAAACCCGAGGTTGAACCCAAACCCGAGACTAAGTGCTTCTGTAATAAGGGGAACAACCACTGGAGCAAGCTTACCCTAGATACTTGGTAGATGAGAAGGCTGGCAAGGTCGATAGAAGTATATTGGATATACATTGTGTTAATGTGTACTTTACTAGTACTCCTAGTAGCACCAGGGTATTAGATACCGGTTCGGTTGCTAAGTGTTAGTAACTCGAAATAAAAGCTACGGAATAAACGGAGACTAGCTAAAGGAGAGCTGACGGTATGTGTTGGAAGTGTTTCCAAGTTTGATATAATCAAACATCGCACGCTCCCTCTACCATCAAGATTAGTATTAAACCTGAATGGTTTATTGAATCTCGATCGTAGTGATACACATTTTCATGCCAAAAGATATAAGATAGTAATGATAGTACCACTTACTTGAGGCACTGCCATGTAAGTCATAATGGTATAAAACGCATGAAGAAGCTCCATGTTGATGGATCTTTGGACTCACTCGTTTTGAAAGATTTGAGACATGCGAACCATGTCTATTGGTGTATGTGCATGAAGAAACTCCATGCAAATGGACCGTTTGGACTCACTTGATTTTGAATCACTTGAGATATGCAAATCATACCACATAGGCAAGATGACTGAAAAGCCTCGTTTTTC
>NW_021266328.1:0-8046 GCF_002162155.2 Triticum dicoccoides
GTCAAATACCATGCACAACAACGTGTGTTATAAGTATGGTACAAAATAACATTCAAAATGAAATATAAATTCATTACTATCACGAGAGGAAATTCCATAAAAACAAATAGTTTAACAAAGTGCATCATTGCAAACATGGTTTGGTACCAAATTACCGAAGACTTCCTTAATTCAAGGCCATCGTATCTTCACCAGGAATAGTAGAAGGACCTGGATCTGCAAACATAAAATCAAGTATTTAAAATCAAGACATTGGACACAAACTAAATCAATTGTTCATATGAAATTTTGCAAAAAAAGAACATATTATACCATTTACACAAAGTCCACGATGTAGTAGCCCCTTGCATTTCCTCATATTTTTTTGATAGCACTATATAATATTAATATCATCAATGCTTGCAAGTACATGACGCTAATCTGATTGGACAAAAGATTCAATTGTATGGGTCCTCTTGATCTTGGACTTATAATCTCCCGATGACAATGAAATAAAACTGACTAAGTAATAGAGTATGATTTAACACCACCAATTCATGGAGTTTGCATGATATAAAAGGAACTAGGGAAAATAATTAGATGATATAGAGTTGAGTATTGTTGAAGATATTGAATTAATTAGATGATACAGAGTTAGAAAAAATTAATTGCTGGAATGGCTGATGATATAGAAGGATTTCTAATTAATTGAGCAATGCGTATTACCTGTGCCGCTTTACGACAGTGTGTGCGTGCACTGTAATTTAGGAACACTTCGAGAAGATCAGAAGAAGAAGAAGAGGCAGGTGGCCAGGACGCCGGACCGGGCGGCCAGCGGGGAAACGCGGTTGACGACTGGCGAGGGCGGCGGCGACTAGGCGAGGGTTTCAGGAGAGGGGATTTTTTTCTTTGGCGAACGAACGACAGATCGAAGCCTCGACCTACTGCGCAATTGATTTTCTGTTCGATCGACCGACTTGAGTTGGGCTAATGGGCTGAAGCCTTATACATGAAGCCTGGGGCTAATCGTCTATCCATCTCAAATTCTCAAAAAAAATTCTAACGTACAGGTGCCAGTTGGGCTACGCCTGGGGCTACAGCCCCAGTTGCCCCAAGCCCAATTTAGCCCCTGACCAGCGCCTACTCGCACTCTCTCCCCTTCATCCAAAAACCACAAGGCGAGCATGTTGGTGATGGCACCCTACGTCAGCGGCGACTAACTCAGGTACTTTGTGGGGGGCAATGCACGCAAGCTTGCAGGGATGCGCAAGATCCGCTCTTGGTTCAAGAACAAGGAGGAGATGAAGATGGAGGTGCAGGCTATAGTGGATTCAACCACAGAGGAGGAAGATATGAGGCTCTTTTTGATCGACGACGTGCCTAAGCACATGATGGAGATCGTCCTCTAGGCCATGGATGAGGCGGATGATACATCTCCAATGTATCTATAATTTATGAAGTATTCATGCCAATATATTATCATTCTTGGATGTTTTAAAATCATTTTATAGCAACTTTATATCATTTTTGGGACTAACCTATTGACCCAGTGCCAGTTGCTATTTTTTCGTTGTTTTTTACATCGCAGAAAATCAATGTCAAACGGAGTCCAAACACCGCGAAAATTTTTGTGGATTTTTTATGGACCAGAAGACTCCCGATGGGCCAGAGCAGCACCTGGGTTGTGCCCACCTCGGTGGCCTCCCGTACCCCTTCTTTGCACTATAAATTCCCAAATATTCTGAAACCCCTCGGGGTTAACCTATATCAGAAGTTCCTCCGCCACAAGGCTCCGTAGCCACCGAAAACCAATCTAGACCCGTTCTGACACCCTGCCGGAGGGGGAAATCATCTCCGGTGGCCATTTTCATCATCCTGGCAGCCACCACGATGAGGAGGGAGTAGTCCACCCTTGGGGCTGAGGGTTTGTACTAGTAGCTATGTTTTAATCTCTCTCTCTCTCTCTCTCTCTCTCTCTCTCGTGATCTATATTACGGGCTTTGTTAATATAGATGGATCATATGATGTTTCTCCCCTCTATACTCTTGTTGTGATGAATTGAATCTTTACCTTTTGAAGTTTTGTCATGTCAGATTGAATGTTCAGATTTGAGAACACATGATGTATGTCTTGCGGTATGAATACTTGAGGTGACAATGGGGTATCATATTGATTCACTTGATATATGTTATGGCACTCAACTTGCGGATTCCCGCGATGATATTGGGGTAATCTATGCATAGGGGTGGATGCATGTTTTTATTATCTTTTCTCCGATATAAACTTTGGGTTCTCTTTGTAGTTCTTTGTGTGGATTGAGTATTATGAATATGAATATACTTTGGTGTTATTCTAGTACGAACTCTCGGATAGATCGAACGGAAAAAATAGCTTTGCGTTATTTTAGTACAAACTCTTGAATAGATCGAGTGGAAAGAATAGCTTTGTGGTGGTCTCGTACCCTACAAAAAATTTCTATCTTTTGTTCTCCGCTAATAGGAACTCGGGAGTGATTCTTTGTTGCACTTTGAGGGATAATTATATGATCCAACTATGTTAGCACTCTTGAGAGATTGCAGTAGCGAAAGTATGGACCCTAGGCCTCATTTTTAAGCATTGCAATACCGTTTTTGTGCCTGTTTACTATTTGCTACCTTGCTATTTTTATTTATTCAGATTAAAAAAAATATCTCTACCATCAATATTACACTTTTATCACCATCTCTTCGTCGAACTAGTGCACCTATACAATTTGCCATTATATTGGGTGTGTTGGGGACACAAGAGATTTCTTGTATTTGGCTGCAGGGTCATTTGAGAGAGACCATCTTCATCCTACACATCTCACGTATTGATAAATCTTAGGTCATCCACTTGAGGGAAAATTGCTAGTATCCTACAAAACTCTGCGCTTGGAGGCCCAACACGTGTCTACAAGAATAAAGTTGCGTAGTAGATATCAAGCTCTTTTCTGGCGCCGTTTCCGGGGAGGTGAGTGCTTGAAGGTATATCTTTAGATCTTGCAATTGAATCTTTTAGTTTCTTGTTTTATCACTAGTTTGGTTTATAAAAGAAAACTACAAAAAAATGGAATTGAGTTTGCATCATATTATTGATCATCTTTATAATATATTTCTTGAAAATGATGGTTCGGAAAATTGTGCTCAATTGTTAGAAGAAGAAGTCAATAAAATGTTTGGCACAAAATATTTGAATGATGAGCATGATTGCAATGTTGGTAGTATGAATTCTTTGAATATCCATGATGCTAATGATATGCAAAGCTACAAGCTTGGGGATGCTATGTTTGATGAAGATGATATTTTTTGTCCCCCAAGTTTTGATGTGCAAATTTGTTATGATGAAAGCATGCCTCCTATTTATGATGATTATATTGATGAAAGTGGATTTGGAAGAGTGTCAACTTTAGGAAGTAATGATCCCACTATTTTGGAGGGTGTTGAATCTTATTGTGATAATTATGAAAGTGGATTTGGAGAGGTCATGACTTTATTTAGTGATGAATCCACTATTTCGGAAGAGGTTCCAATTGATTATGAGAACAAAGTTGCTATTTATGATGATTATGGTGATGACATGTATGCTATAAAGAATAATGATAACCATGAAACTTGTCATCATGATTTTAATTTTCAATCACATGATAGTTATTTTGTTGAGTTTGCTCCCACTACTATTCATGAGAACAAATTTGCTTATGTGGAGAGTAATAAAAATTTTATGCTTATGCATCATGAAAAGAGTGCTTTATGTGATAGTTATATTGTTGAATCACTCATGATGCTACTGAAAATTATTATGAGAGGGGAGGATATGCTCATATATATTTCAATAATACCGAGTTTCCTCTCCATGTGTTGAAAATCTTGAAGTTTTTCTTGTTTTGCCTTCCTATGCTAGTTGATTCTTGTTCCCATAAGTTGTTTGCTCACAAAATCCCTATGCATAGGAAGTGGGCTAGGCTTAAATGTGATTGCCATGTGTTTTATGATGCTCTTGTTATGTTTCAATTCTTATCTTTTACGCGAGCATCATTGAAATCATCATCCCTAGCTAAATGGCATTAAAAAAGCGCTTGTTGGGAGACAACCCAACACTTTTACCTACTGTTTTTGTGTGTTCACATGATTAGTCTACTGTAGTAATCATGTTTTATTGCTTTTGTTTCAATAAAGTGCCAAGTAAGACCTTTGGGATGGCTTACGGTGTTAGTTGATTTGATCTTGCTGAAAAATAGAAACTTTTTCCCTTAGGCAAATAATTCTCATTTTTAACAGAAGCATGATAAAATACTGATTCTTTTTCAACAGATTAATAGACAAATTTTCCGGGCTTTCCTAATTTTTCAGAATTTTTGGAGTAGTATACGTATGGTTGGAGTACAGATTACTACAGACTGTTCTGTTTTTGACAGATTATGTTTTCAATGCATATTTGCTTGTTTTCTAGTTTCCATGACTTATATTGCTCAATATAAATTGTGTAAATGATATGCTACAATAGGAATTGTGTGAGAACAATTATGAATCTTATCTTTGAGAGTACCAAAAGTGAAATGGTTTGCTCTTTATCATACTAACCTATCTCACAAAGTTCCGTTAAGTTTTGAGTGATTGAAGTTTTCAAGTTTTGGGCGAGATGTCGATATGAGGAGAATAAGGAGTTACAAGACCCTAAGCTTGGGGATGCCCAAGGCACCCCAAGGTGATATTCAAGGAATATCCAAGCAACTAAGCTTGGGATGCCCCAGAAGGCATCCCCTCTTTCGTCTCCAACATTATCGGTAACCTCACTTGGAGCTATGTTTTCATTCATCACATGATATGTGTTTTACTTGGAGCCTCAATTTATTTTGTTAGGATTTTCTTGCTGTTATTTAGAATAATGTTTTGCATCTTTTATTTCAATAAAAGTGGAATGTATAGCCTTTACTATGCTTATTTTGCAAGTCTACATGTTGCTGTTTCAAAACAGAAAGTTTATCGATGTTGCAAAAAATCCCTAGAAAAGTCAGAATGTGATAAAATGTTGAAACTTTTCGAAAAATGAGGTTTGATAAATTTTCTACAGTGTGGTAAATTTCATAACTTTTGGAGTTAGGTAAGTATTGATACTCTTGCATTCTTTACAGACTATACTATTTTGGCAGATTATTGTTATGTTTGCATATGTTTTCTTGTTTAATGATTCTATTTGAGGATAGGAGTATTAAATATGCAGAGGCATTTAGTATGCAATGTTGAATAATAATTTTAGTGATTTGCTACAGTAGATAATGATAAGGTTTTTGCATTGGTTTATACTAACTTATCTCACGAGTTCTTGTTGAGTTTTGTGTGGATGAAGCTTTTGAGATATAGGAAAACTGTGATATGAGAAGAATTAAGGAGACACAAAAGCTCAAGCTTGGGGATGCCCAAGGCATCCCAAGATAATATTTCAAGAAGTCTCAAGCATATAAACTTGGGGATGCCACGGTAGGCATCCCACCTTTCTTCTCCAACAATTATCAGTTAGTATCAGTTGAGCCTAAGTTTTTGCTTCTTCACATGAGTTGTGCTATCCTTGGAATGTCATTTTATTTTGTTTTGCTTGGTGTTTTAATAAAGTACTTAGATCCGAAAGTTTTAAATAAAATATAATCCTCAAATAGTTGCCAAGGAGGCTAAGTAAGTGGCATTCACATCCCGTCAACGATGCTCTTTCCTTGTCATTTACTCTTGTGCTTCACTTATATCCTATGAGTAAATTGTTAAATAAATTGAATGTCATGAAGTTGAAATCATATCATGCCTAGTGGTAGCTTCACATTGGGTTTAGAAAGTGACATCTTTTGAGGCTTGACAATCACAATATTGGTCATACAAGCGATTCACGAATAATTAGTATAAGGAAGAGAACTTTCACATATAAATACACCATCATGGAAATCTTTTGTGATTGTGAGCCCCCATCAAAATATTATATGCCAAAATTGTTGATGTTGGACAAGGAAGACAACATAATGGTTTATGTTTGTTCATATTCACATAGAAGTTATATTGTCATAGATCCTTCAACATGTGGTGCTTGCCCCCATCTTTGCTAGCCAAAAATTCCGCACCAAGTAGAGATACTACTTGTGCATCCAAAAACTCTTAAACCCAAATCTTATTTTCAAGAGTCCACCATACCTACCTAAGGATTGAGCAAGATCCTTCAAGTAAGTTGTCATCGGTGCAAAAAGGCAATACAAATTGCTTTTAAAATTGTGAGATAATTTAGTGTAAGAGAAAATTGAGTGTTGCACGAACTTGTGATGGTGAAGAATAAAAGCGACAGGCTGCATAATAAAGGTTGCTATCACAGGGGGCAATGTAACGCGACTTTCTTTTGCACTAAGGGATTGAGCATACAAACAAATAAGCGCATGGAAACCTCTGCTTCCCTCTGCGAAGGGCCTATCTTTTACTTTTATGTATTTACTTTTATGCAAGAGTCAAAGTTCTTCTCTCTATTCCTTTTTATTTTTCTCTTTTGGCAAGCATAATGTGGTGAGGAAAGTTCTAGACACATATATCTAGTTGGATATGGGTAGCATGAGTTATTATTGTTGACATCACCCTTGAGGTGAATACGTTGGGAGGCAAAATTATAAGCCCCTATCTTTTTATGTGTCCGGTTGAAATGTTTTGCTCATGTGTACAAGGTGAGTGCTAGCAATCATAGAAGACTATATGATGGTTGAGTATGTGGAGCTCTTACTTAAACTCTGTTGAATAAGTTAATTGCAATTGCTTGGTGACTGAGAACATAGGTTGTTGGGTTTCAAGAGAATTCATTGTTTGAACCTTAACATGTGAATGGGTTGCCACAATAACATGAAAAGTTTTATAAGAAAGAATTGATGTTATGATGCTAGGAAAAGTGATTGAAATTATCATTGATCAAACTTGTGCACTTTGCTAGCATTCACACTTCATAAATTATTTCTTTTATCGTTTACCTACTCGAGGACGAGTAGGAATTAAGCTTGGGGATGCTGATACGTCTCCAACGTATCTATAATTTATGAAGTATTCATGCCAATATATTATCATTCTTGGATGTTTTACAATCATTTTATAGCAACTTTATATCATTTTTGGGACTAACCTATTGACCCAGTGCCCAGTGCCAGTTGCTGTTTTTTTGCTTGTTTTTTACATCATAGAAAATCAATATCAAACAGGGTCCAAACACCGCGAAACTTTTTCTGGATTTTTTATGGATCATAAGACTCCCGATGGGCCAGAGCAGCACCTGGGTTGTGCCCACCTCGATGGCCTCCCATACCTCTTCTTTGCACTATAAATTCCCAAATATTCTGAAACCCCTCGGGGTTAACCTAGATCAGAAGTTCCGCCACCACAAGGCTCTATAGCCACCTAAAACCAATTTAGACCCGTTATGGCACCCTGGTGGAGGGGGGAATCATCTCCGGTGGCCATCTTCATCATCCCGGCGGCCACCATGACGAGGAGGGAGTAGTCCACCCTCGGGGCTGAGGGTTTGTACCAGTAACTATGCGTTTAATCTCTCTCTCTCTCTCGTGATCTATATCACGGGCTTTGTTAATATAGATGGATCATACGATGTTTATCCCCTCTGTACTATAGTTGTGATGAATTGAATCTTTACCCTTTGAAGTTTTGTCATGTCGGATTGAATGTTCAGAGTTGAGAACACATGATGTATGTCTTGCAGTATGAATACTTGAGGTGACAATGGGGTATCATATTGATTCACTTGATATACGTTATGGCACTCAACTTGCGAATTCCTGCGGTGACATTGGGGTAATCTATGCATAGGGGTTTATGCACATTTTTATTATCTTTTCTCCGATAGAAACTTTGGGGTCTCTTTGTAGTTCTTTGTGTGGATTGAGTATTATGAATATGAATATGCTTTGGTGTTATTGTAGTACGAACTCTACTATAGATCGAACGAAAAAAATAGCTTTGCGTTATTTTAGTACGAACTCTTGAATAGATCGAGTGGAAAGAATAGCTTTGAGGTGGTCTC
>NW_021266329.1:0-804 GCF_002162155.2 Triticum dicoccoides
CTCTTTCGGAGTATCAGGGTTTCGGACGAGAACTCGTCTGTTACACGGGCACTCCAATGTTTTTTAAACTTATTGGAAATCCTGACTTCTTTTGCGTTTAGTATGGAGCATTCAAAGCGACGTCATCAATTTCCAACATGTTCTGACATCATTTGCTGTTTTTCAGTCATTTACCGATTTGTTTAGAGAGCTAAATGACCGTGAAATTGAAAATCACTACAAAATGAACTCTGAAAATGTTGAAACTTGGCATGGTATCATCATTTCACTCGCATAGCCTGTGCGAAAGAGTAGAGAGGGTCACGGCAAAAACTGGACGCACTTCGTGTACAAACTGGACAATCTCTTTCGGAGTATCAGAGTTTCGGACGAGAACTCATCTGTTACACGGGCACTCCAATGTTTTTGAAACTTATTGGAAATCCTGACTTCTTTTGCGTTTAGTATGCAGCATTCAAAGCGACGTCATCAATTTCCAACATGTTCTGACATCATTTGCTGTTTTTCAGTCATTTACCGATTTGTTTAGAGAGCTAAATGACCGTGAAATTGAAAATCAGTACAAAATGAACTCTGCAAATGTTGAAACTTGGCATGGTATCATCACTACACCTGCATAGCATGTGCGAAAGAGTAGAGAGGGTCACGGCAAAAACTGGACGCACATCATGTACAAACTGGACAATCTCTTTCGGAGTATCAGAGTTTCGGACGAGAACTCATCTGTTACATGGGTAGTCCAATGTTTTTAAGACTTATTGGAAATCCTGACATCTTTTGCATGCAGTATGCAGCATTCATAGT
>NW_021266330.1:0-1298 GCF_002162155.2 Triticum dicoccoides
ATTCCAATGTGTGGTAGTAGCTGGTCATGGATCACAAACACAGAACTCAGTTCCTGAGGACGGCTGCAATGAGACAACCCACCATGTACTCCTACATGGCCTCTCACCGCTACCTTTACCAAATCGTGTTCACACACTTAGCTCACACACATTGGGACATGTTCACACGCCTCTGATTCATCCCCGATGAATCAGACCTGACTCAACTCTAAGCAATAGCAGGCATGACAACAAGCATGAATGAGTAGGCACATCAGGGCTCAAACAACTCCTACTCATGCTAGTGGGTTTCATCTATTTACTGTGGCAATGACAGGTCATGCAAAGGATAAAGGGGTTCAGCTACCGCAGCAAGTAACAAATATGTCGTTGTTGTCCTAATGCAGTAAAAGAGAGCAGGAGCGAGAGAGTGGGATTTTATCGGAATGAACAAGGGGGTTTTGCTTGCCTGGCACTTCTGAAGATGATATAGCTCTTCATTGGTGTCATCGATCACATCGTCGGTACACGTCTATCGAGAGGGGACAAATACCGGCAAATACAGAAAAGACACGATCAATGCAATGCACAATATGATGCATGCTATGACATGGCAATATGAATGTGTTTTGGGCTAATGCACCTAAAACCAGATTAAATGAAGTTGGTTTGAATCCAAGATTCAAATTCAAACTCCATATGTGGTTATTTAAATGTCATTCACTTCATTTGTCCTAAACAGTAGCGATAAGTTGTTCTAACATGCATGAAAATGGTACAGATGGATAGATTGGATTTTTCTGATAATTTTCATATATAAATTATTTAATTTGGAGTTACGGTTGAATTTCTATGATTTATTGAAGTTTATACAATTTTCTGGAATTTCCTGAATATTTTCAAATCCAGAAAATACTTATTGCGTCAGCCTGATGTCATGATGACGTCAGCAGGTCAACGTGGCACAGTCCGGTCAACCCCTGACCGGTGGGTCCCGAGTGTCAGCGTCTAACTAAACTAACCTAGCTTAGTTAAACTAACCTAACCTAATTAGCCGGGCGGGGCCCGCAGGTCAGTGAGAGAGAGGGGGGGTCAAACCGGGCAGTGGGGTCAACCCACGCCGGTCATCGGGTCAGCGGTCGCCGGCGTTTAGCCGCCGGCGAGTCCAGACGCGGCGGAGGGCTCGGAAACGAGCCACATGGCATCGTTTCGGCCGTGGTTTGTTGCATTCGAACGCGCGCAGTGGCGCGCATCTAGTGGTGGCGGTGACAGGTGCTGGGGTGGCCGGAAAAGTGGTCGGCGACGAAGTTTGGCGGCGG
>NW_021266331.1:0-5282 GCF_002162155.2 Triticum dicoccoides
AAATCATGGCTAAATTACTAGATGATCCCCTAAGACACCTAGGGTCATAATAATATCTCCAACATATATGTCAAGGTAACGGAGTACCTCAACTCACTGATTAGTGTGGTTAATCTGGCCCATGGGAACATTGAAACGGGAAGAAAGGATTTGCAGATGCATCAGACTACTTAGAAACCTGGGATGACTCGGACAGCATAACGGCTGTAAATGCTCAGAAAAGATTTGAGACATTCACAAAAATGGTGGCATAACCACTCAGAAGCACAATATCAAGGTTCCGAGATCAACAATTAACATACGGAAGTAGTAGGAACTGAACTGAGACTTAAATCCAACAATCTTATAAGTCTACTGATTAGTAACACGTGATCCTGATAGAAAGAAGAGATAGCCTAGTTCTTAATCCCCGTAGAAGAGAAGATGATGACTCAGATCAGAAGGCCATGAGGTATAAGGAGTAAAAAGAGCCTTACGTTCCATCCCACAATCAATTCCCCTACATATAACTAAAGAATTTCTAGACTCAACATCGACCAGTTTGGCTTGGTAATCCTACAGGCAGTCAAGCTCTGATACCAACGCTGTCAGGACCCCGACTCAATGCCACATCGATCTAGCATGTAACACCTCATATCACTTTGCGGCCTCACGCACGGTATTCCCACGGGTGTCGCCCTACCTTTACCCGGGACCGTTTGCGCCTTTTGGCACACGTATATGACAGTGTCGCTAGCATCTATATGATAAGGAGCCCGGGCTAACATGGCTAATCGTAAACCCAAAGTGGCACAAACTTACAGGGACAGGCATCCATGACCCAGCATCGAACGTGTCGGTCATCAGCGAGTGAATCCATGCTGTAGCACTGGGCTAGCAGGACTCCGGTGAACCGGGCTGTAGCGGGCTAACAGGACTCCGGTATTCATCGCGTGACATTTCCCCGAAGGGACAGACACAGGAACGAAGAAGGACACATGCCGGCCAGCCTAAGTGTTCCAGAGCAGTAGCAAGCTACCATTGGAAACACTAGGAGACATTTCCCGGTAAGAGAGGCTACTAAGGATAAACAACTAGATAGTCAGATCCCACACATACCAAGCATTTCAATAACATACACACAATATGCTCGATATGTGCAAACACAACATGGCATCACAACATGACTCTATGACTCAAGTATTTATTCAATAGGCTCCGAGGAGCGAGATATTACAAACAGGGGTCTCACGACCCAACATTCAGAGCATACAAATCAAAACACAAGCGGAAGCTATCATGTCTGAGTACACACATCTATAAATGAAAAAGGCTGAGAAGCCTGACTATCTACCAGATCCTGCCGAGGCACAAGATCGTAGCTGAGGTAACAAGCTAAACGTCGAAGTCCACGCGAAACTACTAGTGAGACCGAAGTCTCTCTGCAAAACATAAAATAGGCAAACGTGAGTACAAATGTACCCAGCAAGACTTACATCAGAACTAACTACATATGCATCATTATCATCAAAGGGGTGGTGGGGTTTAACTGCAGCAAGCCAGCTTTGACTCGGTGGCTATCCTAAACTACGACTGCAAGCGACTCTTTTGAGGTGGCGCACACGAGTCCACATATCCACCATATCAATACACCACTATGGATCCGCTCCCGTCTCCCTACGAGAACGCCATCCATAGCACTCACGCTTATCTTGCGTATTTTAGAGTATCCACTTTCACTTGTCTATGAACTGATATAAGCAACCCAGAAGTCCTTTTCCGCGGACACGGCTATTCGAATAGATGATGTTAACCCTGCAGGGGTGTACTTCTTCATACATGTTTCCACCACTTAGTGTCTGCACACGACATGTGCTCGGCAGACTTCAAGCGAAAGCCGACGTGGGTGTAGACCACGACCTACCTAAACACTCAAGTCTCTAGTCCAGGTTTATCGCCTATTCGGGTTCCATCCATGAGGAGATCCGGCCGGAGTTTCGCTCACAGCCCCAAACGATGTGAACAGGGTTCCGTGACACCAAACGGGCGCCCGATTTACCCGGCCACGTGCCTACCGCATCACAGCCCACCCCTACGGTCAGCGCTGTCCACGGCCTCCAGCATACTACAAACACCAGAAACTACTTGCAACTCCTGGACAGAGGACAAGGGTGAATAAGAAGTCGAGCGGGGTCATATTTCAGGGCCCAATGTATGGTAGTAGCTGAATCATGGATCACAAACACAGAACTCAGTTCCTGAGGACGGCTTCAATGAGACAACCCACCATGTACTCCTACATGGCCTCTCACCGATACCTTTTACCAAATCGTGTTCACACACTTAGCTCACACACAGTAGGACATGTTCACACACCTCTGATTCATCCCGGATGAATCAGACCTGACACAACTCTAAGCAGTAGCAGGCATGACAAACAAGCATGAATGAGTAGGCACAACAGGGCTCAAACAACTCCTACTCATGCTAGTGGGTTTCATCTATTTACTGTGGCAATGACAGGTCATGCAAAGGATAAAGGGGTTCAGCTACCGCAGCAAGTAACAGATGAATCGATGTTGTCCTAATGCAGTAAAAGAGAGCAGGAGCGAGAGAGTAGGATTGTATCGGAATGAACAAGGGGGTTTTGCTTGCCTGGCACTTCTGAAGATAACATTGAGTCTTCATCAGTGTCAACGATCACATCATCGGTATCACGTCTATCGAGAGGGGACAAATACCGGTAACACAGAAGGAAACATAATCAATGCAATGCACAATATGATGCATGATCATGACATGGCAAAATGAATGTGTTTTGGGCTAATGCAACTAGCCACAGATTAAATGAAGTTGGTTTGTGTCAGGTCCCCGACTCGATGTCACATCGATCTAGCTGGTAACACCTTATATCACTCTGCGGCCTCACGCACGGTATCCCCACGGGTGTCGTCTTACCTTTTCCCGGGACCGTTTGCGCCTTTTGGCTCACGTATATGATAGTGTCGCTAGCATCCATATGATAAAGAGCCCGGGCTGACATGACTAGTCGTAAACCCAAAGTGGCACAGACTTACAGGGACAGGCATCCATGACCCAGCTTCGAACGTGTCGGTCATCAGCAAGTGGGTCCGGGCTGTAGCACTGGGCTAGCAGGACTCCGGTAAACCGGGCTGTAGCGGGCTAACAGGACTCCGGTACTCAAAGCGTGACATTTCCCCGAAGGGACAGACACAGGAACGAAGAAGGACACATGCCGGCCAGCCTAAGTGTTCCAGAGCAGTAGCAAGCTACCATGGCTCAGCGGTAACACTAGGAGACATTTCCCGGTAAGAGAGGCTACTAAAGATAAACAACTAGATAGTCAGATCCCACACATACCAAGCATTTCAATAACATACACACAATATGCTCGATATGTGCAATACAACATGGCATCACAAAATGACTCTACGACTCAAGTAGTTTATTCATTAGGCTCCGAGGAGCGAGATATTACAAACATAGGTCTCATGACCCAACATTCAGAGTATACAAGTCAAAGCACAAGCGGAAGCTATCATGTCTGAGTACAGACAACTATAAATGAAAAAGGCTGAGAAGCCTGACTATCTACCAGATACTGCCGAGGGCACAAGATCGTAGCTGAGGTAACAAGCTAAACGTCGAAGTCCAAGCGGAACTACTAGTGAGACTGAAGTCTCTCTGCAAAAACATAAAATAGGCAAACGTGAGTACAAATGTACCCAGCAAGACTTACATCAGAACTAACTACATATGCATCATTATCAACAAAGGGGTGGTGGGGTTTAACTGCAGCAAGCCAGCTTTGACTCGGTGGCTATCCTAAACTACGACTGCAAGCGACTCTTTTGAGGTGGCGCACACGAGTCCACATATTCACCAACCAATACACCACTATGGATCCGCTCCCGTCTCCCTACGAGAACGCCATCCATAGCACTCACGCTTATCTTGCGTATTTTAGAGTATCCACTTTCACTTGTCTATGAACTGATATAAGCAACCCAGAAGTCCTTTTCCGCGGACACGGCTATTCGAATAGATGATGTTAACCCTGCAGGGGTGTACTTCTTCACACACGCTCTCACCACTTACCGCCGTTTACACGACATGTACTCGGCAACCTTCAAGCGGAAGCCCAACGTGGGTGTCGGCCACGGCCTGCCTAAACACTCAAGTCTCTAGTCCAGGTTTATCGCCTATTCGGGTTCCATCCATGAGGAGATCCGGCCGGAGTTTCGCTCACAGCCCCAAACGATGTGAACAGGGTTCCCGAGACACCAAACGGGCGCCCGGTACACCGTGCCACGTGCCCACCGCATCACAGCCCACCCCTACGGTCAGCGCTGCGCACGGCCTCCAGCATACTACAAACACCAGAAACTACTTGCAACTCCTGGACAGAGGACAAGGGTGATTAAGAAGCCGAGAGGGTCCATTGGTTTCGGGCCCAATGCGTGGTAGTAGCTGAATCATGGATCACAAACACAGAACTCAGTTCCTGAGGACGGCTGCAATGAGACAACCCACCATGTACTCCTACATGGCCTCTCACCGCTACCTTTACCAAAACGTGTTCACACACTTAGCTCACACACAATAGGACATGTTCACACGCCTCTGATTCATCCCCGATGAATCAGACCTGACTCAACTCTAAGCAGTAGCAGGCATGACAAACAAGCAAGAATGAGTAGGCACAACAGGGCTCAAACAACTCCTACCCATGCTAGTGGGTTTCATCTATTTACTGTGGAATGACAGGTCATGCAAAGGATAAAGGGGTTCAGCTACCGCAGCAAGTAACAGATGAATCGTTGTTGTCCTAATGCAGTAAAAGAGAGAAGGAGCGAGAGAGTGGGATTGTATCGGAATGAACAAGGGGGTTTTGCTTGCCTGGCACTTCTGAAGATAACATTGAGTCTTCATCAGTGTCAATGATCACAACGTCGGAACATCGTCTATCGGGAGGGAACAGATACCGGCAACAAAGAAGAAATACAATCAATGCAATGCACAATATGATGCATGCTCATGACATGGCAATATGAATGTGTTTTGAGCTAATGCAACTAGCAACAGATTAAATGAAGTTGGTTTGAATACAAGATTCAAATTCAAACTCCATATGTGATTATTCAAATGCCATTTAATTGATTTGTGCTAAACAGCAGCTATAAGTTGTTCTAACATGCATGAAAATGGTACAGATGGATTCCTTGAATTTTTCTGATAATTTTTCATATATAAATTATTTAATTTGGAGTTATGGTTGAATT
>NW_021266332.1:0-2575 GCF_002162155.2 Triticum dicoccoides
GATTTTAGCAAATCTGTTTGCTATGCTTTTGTGTGCAAAGAGGCATTATTTTCATTCGAGGACGTGCCTTCCTCTTTGCCCCCTGCTGTCGCTAACATTTTGCAGGAGTTCGCTGACGTCTTTCCACACGATGTGCCGCCGGGATTACCACCTATTCGAGGGATTGAGCATCAAATTGACTTAATTCCCGGTGCTTCGCTACCCAACCGTGCACCATACCGTACCAATCCAGAGGAGACGAAGGAGATTATGCGTCAAGTACAAGAACTGCTCGACAAAGGTTATATACGTGAATCCCTTAGTCCTTGTGCTGTTCCTATCATTTTAGTGCCGAAAAAGGATGGTACGTCGCGTATGTGCGTTGATTGTAGAGGCATTAATAATATTACTATTCGTTATCGTCATCCTATTCCTAGGCTAGATGATATGCTTGATGAATTGAGTGGCTCTACAATATTCTCCAAAGTTGATATGCGTAGTGGATACCATCAAATTCGTATGAAATTGGGTGATGAATGGAAAACAGCATTTAAAACTAAGTTTGGATTATATGAGTGGTTAGTCATGCCTTTTGGGTTAACTAATGCACCTAGTACTTTCATGAGGTTAATGAACGAAGTTTTACGTGCTTTCATTGGACGATTTGTGGTAGTTTACTTTGATGACATATTGATTTATAGCAAATCTTTGGAGGAACATTTGGAACATTTACGTGCTGTTTTTATTGCTCTATGTGATGCACGTTTGTTTGGAAACCTTGGAAAGTGCACCTTTTGCACCGACCGAGTATCTTTTCTTGGCTATGTTGTTACTCCACAGGGAATTGAAGTTGATAAAGCCAAGATTGAAGCTATTGAGAGTTGGCCGTAGCCCAAAACGGTCACACAAGTGAGGAGTTTCCTTGGCCTCGCTGGTTTCTATAGGCGTTTTGTGAGAGATTTCAGCACCATTGCTGCACCTCTCAACGAGCTTACAAAGAAGGATGTGCCTTTTGTTTGGGGTACCGCACAGGAAGAAGCCTTCACGGTATTGAAAGATAAGTTGACACATGCTCCTTTACTCCAACTTCCTAATTTCAATAAGACTTTCGAGCTTGAATTTGATGCTAGTGGAATTGGATTAGGAGGTGTGTTATTACAAGATGGAAAACCTGTTGCATACTTTTCTGAAAATTGAGTGGGCCTAGTCTGAACTATTCTACTTATGATAAAGAATTATATGCTCTTGTTCGGACCTTAGAAAAATGGCAACAATATTTATGGCCCAAGGAATTTGTTATACATTTTGATCATGAATCTTTGAAACACATTAAAAGTCAAGCAAAACTGAACCGTAGACATGCTAAATGGGTTGAATTCATTGAGACTTTCGTTATGTCATTAAACACAAGAAGGGTAAAGAAAATGTTATTGCTGATGCCTTGTCTCGTCGTTATACTATGCTTTCACAACTTGACTTTAAAATATTTGGTTTGGAGACCATCAAAGATCAATATGTTCATGATGCTGAATTTAAAGATGTATTGCAGAATTGTAAGGAAGGGAGAACTTGGAACAAGTTCGTTCTTAACGATGGATTTGTGTTTCGTGCTAACAAGCTATGCATTCCAGCTAGCTCCGTTCGTCTTTTGTTGTTGCAGGAGGCGCATGGAGGAGGATTAATGGGACACTTTGGCGTCAAGAAGACGGAGGATATACTTGCTACACATTTCTTTTGGCCAAAGATGAGGAGGGATGTTGAGCGTTTTGTTGCTCGCTGCACTACATGTCAAAGAGCTAAGTCACGACTCAATCCTCATGGTTTATATATGCCTTTGCCTGTGCCTAGTGTTCCTTGGGAGGATATATCTATGGACTTTGTTTTAGGTTTACCTCGAACAAAGAAGGGGAGGGATAGCATATTTGTTGTCGTGGATAGGTTCTCGAAAATGGCACACTTTATACCATGTCATAAAAGCGATGATGCTGTTAATGTTGCTGATTTGTTCTTTCGTGAAATTATTCGCTTACATGGTGTGTGATGAGGACATCAATACAATTGTTACACCCACAGCCCCTGCTGCTATACATACTGGACCAATTACTAGAGCTCGTGCACGCCAATTAAATTACGAGGTACTTTCGTTTCTTGGTAATGATTCTAATGTTCATGAGAATATGATGCTGCCTAAATTGGATACATTTGTTTTGCTTACAAATGAAGGGCCTAGCTTGGAGAAGGATGAACATTGGAGCAAGAACAAGCATGGAGATGATGGCATGCGCAAGGGAAACAAGAACGGAGTTACAAGTGATGATTTCAGGACTTTGAAGCCACCATAATGGGTGCATGAAGCCTTGGACGAAATATACAAGATGCCACTTCATAAATTTCGTCCCGAGGCTATTTTAGGTGCTGCGTCACCTTATTATTGGGCCAGGCCCATGTAATTTCGAAATACATAAGTATAGGCTATTTTTAGAGTCCGTATGTGTGGGGAAACAAGAGATAGGGTTGATTTCGGACCCCTCCACCAAGGGCCACGAAATTCCCCCCTCTTCCTCCATATATACAGCCCTTAGGGCATCGTTTAGAC
>NW_021266333.1:0-1114 GCF_002162155.2 Triticum dicoccoides
CAAGTGATTCTGACGAGGGGGCTGAAAGGACAGGTGGCTCCATCCCGGTAGAGGTGGGCCTGGGTTCCCGACGGCCCTCGACTGTTACTTTGTGGCGGAGCGACAGGGCAGGTTGAGACCACCTAGGAGACAGGTGGGCCTGGCCCTGTTCGGCGTTCGCGGATACTTAACACGCTTAACGAGATCTTGGTATTTGATCTGAGTCGGCTACGAGCCTATACGCACTAACCATCTACGTGGGAGTAGTTATGGGTATCCCGACGTCGTGGTATCAGCCGAAGCACTTCAGACGTCAGCGACGGAGCGGCGCGCGCCGAATTGGACTGGAACGCCACTAGGCTAGGTCTGCTTTCGGCCGCCCTCGCAACGTGCAGGTGTGCTATGGGCGATGGGCCCAGACCCCTGTGCGCTTAGGTTTAGACCGGCGTCCTGGCCTCTCTGTTTTGCCTAGGTGGGGCTGCGACGTGTTGATCTTCCGAGGCCGGGCATGACCCAGGAAAGTGTGTCCGGCCAAATGGGATCGAGCGTGTTGGGTTATGTGGTGCACCCCTGCAGGGAAGTTAATCTATTCGAATAGCCGTGATCTTCGGTAACAGGACGACTTGGAGTTGTACCTTGACCTTATGACAACTAGAACCGGATACTTAATAAAACACACCCTTCCAAGTGCCAGATACAACCGGTGGTCGCTCTCCCTCGGGGATATGAGGAGAGGATCGCCGGGTAGGATATGCTATGCGATGCTACTTGGAGGACTTCGACCTACCCTCTTCTGCCTGTTGCAAGACGAAGGTGACCAGAAGCGTAGTCTTCGATAGGACTAGCTATCCCCCTCTATTCTGGCATTCTGCAGTTCAGTCCACTGATATGGCCTTCTTACACATATACCCATGCATATGTAGTGTAGTTCCTTGCTTGCGAGTACTTTGGATGAGTACTCACGGTTGCTTTCTCCCCCCTTTTTCCCCTTTCCTTTCTTTCTGGTTGTCGCAACCAGATGCTGGAGTCCAGGAGCCAGACGCCACCGTCGACGACGACCCCTACTACACCGGAGGTGCCTACTACTACGTGCAGCCCGCTGACGACGACCAGGAGTAGTTAGGAGGATCCCAGG
>NW_021266334.1:0-987 GCF_002162155.2 Triticum dicoccoides
CCCCCCCCTGTGGACCGCCTTTTCAGTTTTTAAAAAAATAAAAAAATGATAAAAATGTCAAAAAAATAAAAGAAAATAAGTTTGCCATGTCATATGTGGTCTAGTTGTTGGGAAAATTTACAAATATAAATTTCGACTTTATTTGCAAAATATCTCTGGAAATTTGTAAAATGGGCATAACTTTTGCATACGAACTCGGATTAAAAAGTTTTATATATGAAAAATCATCTACTCGAAAAGTTACATCCGAATTTAACTGGGGGAACCCCGTTAAACATTTTCACAATCCCCAAAAATCTAAAACAAAAAAGTTACGGGGCTTTCAAGATCTAGATGCAAAAAAATTAAAAAAAAAGGTTTGGGATACTTCGTACGTATGCATCACCGATTTGGGATGATTCCAAGGGAAACAAAACAAACCTTTCTCAAATTCATGGTGGCAACTTACACCTAATGCACGTGAACTTGGAGAAAGTCACTTCTTTCATCCAAGCATAAGCTTCATGAACGGAACACGAAGGAATTGCTTACAAGATTTTCAACACTAGGTTGATGTTCAACATGAATCATGGGGGAGACAAAAATGCTGCTGATGGGCTCAACAACAACTCATCAGAATTTTCCATATTACTGGACTTCCACCATCATGTGAACACGGTGATAGCAATGGTCAGACCAAAAGATGTAATGGTGTATGCTCGAGGGATCAACCACGAGTAAGACAACATTATGAAAATCGTTGGTTCTGATTTGACTTGACGATAGCCCATACTCAAGTCAAAGTATTGACAAGGCAATAGATCCAACAACTGATCACGAAGACCAATCAATGGAGATATCATCTTTCTTCAACACACACACACGCACAAAAGATATCCCTTAACATGAACTAAGTCAGACAAGCTTTTATCTTCCAACTCTCCAAGTTATTGTTTAGCTTAACCAACTAGCTCAAGGAATCCGACACTGATTCATGGAGAAAGGGTG
>NW_021266335.1:0-677 GCF_002162155.2 Triticum dicoccoides
AAAAATGTTTACCGTGTATTAAAAAAATGTCTAGAAACAAAAAAAAACCGTGGAAAAAGGAAATTTAAAATAAATCCAAGAAACAAATGCAAAAGAGAATGAAAAACCCAATGAAAACAACGAAAGAAACAAAACAAAAACGAAATGAAAAACCCAGAGAATGTATAACAAAACCAAACAAAAACAGAAGAAAAAGAAAAAAGAATAAAAATAGAAAAACCAAATAAAAACAGAAAAAAAGGAAAAACAGTAAAAAAAAGAAAGAAATGAAAAAAGCGATTTTCCAAAATCAATTAAATAAATACGAAGTATCACAACAAACGGAGTGCATTGAAGAAACCAAGATTGAAGTCAACTACGTTGCACCGATGCCCAGCAGGTCTCCGGCGCCGAGCGCTCTCCACCGTCCACTCCCCCGTCAGAATCATCCACAACTCAGATGGGTATGTTGCTTATCATCGATCTTATCTCGTGCGTAAACAGATACATGTCCATGAAGCTAGCCCATCGTATATAACTAACCAAAGTAGTGTTGGTTGCCTAACTAGCCATAGCCATTGACGTATGTGCATCACGCGCCCGACGACGGAGTGACTAGCGTGGTTTTTCTCCCATCAAGGTATGTTGGCTAGTTCCTGTGCATGCGTAAATGGATTGTCAGACTACATGCATCTGTT
>NW_021266336.1:0-723 GCF_002162155.2 Triticum dicoccoides
CGCACGCTCCGGCCACCTCCTGCTTACCTGCTCGCCGCTGGAGGCACCCGAGGGAGCCACGCAGCCCCCGACCCCCTCCCCCTTCTCCCTCTCTCCCGCGTCCTCATTCTCTCCCCAGAACACTCTCCCCCTCCTCTGTTCTCCTCACCGAGCGGAGCCCCTCGCCGCCGCTCGCCATAACCACGGCCACCGGGCCTCCCTCGCTTCCCCGACTAGCCACAAGCTCCGCCACTCCGTACTCGACCCACCTCACCGATGCCACGCCCTCCAGGAGCCCCCGAAGCGCCGCCCCGACGTTTTCCCCCTCCTCGGACCCGCCGGTCGCCGACGCCCGATTCGCCGGCTCCGGACCGTCCCCGGCCTCGTCCCCGCCTCGAATGGATCCACTGTGAGCCTCCGCTGCTTCTCCTGTGCTCGCCCCCTCCGTTCTCGCCCCCTAGCCCCATCTTCCACCGCGACTGAGAGCTTCTCGCCGCCGGCCATGGCGTGACCGTGGCCACAGCCACCGCAGCTCGTTCCCGAGCCCACCATCGTGCTCAGCACGATCGCATGAACCCGTAGACACCCACAACGCCTCCTCCCGTGCTCTGTAACGCCACCCCGAGATTGCCCGAGCTCCGGCAGCCACAAAAGAGCTCGCCGCCGGCAGCTCCGGCCACCCCAGCCTCCGCCACCGCCACCGTTGGATGCGCCACTCCACCCTCTCCCCGTAGCTGCTTCCTG
>NW_021266337.1:0-1052 GCF_002162155.2 Triticum dicoccoides
CAGCCCCAAACTTTCAAGAAACGGCAACTTAGGTTTCTCCAAACCATAGTTCATACGGTGTCGTCTCAACGAAATTATGTGGTGCCCTATTTAAAGTGAATGTGGTTGCCTCTAATGCCTAACCCATGAACGATAGTGGTAACTCGATAAGAGACATCATGGTATGCACCATATCCAATAGGGTGCAACTATGACGTTTGGACACACCATCACACTATGGTGTTCCAGGCTGTATCAGTTGTGAAACAATTTCCACAATGTCTTAATTCTGTGCCAAACTCGTGATTCAGATATTCATCTCTATGATCATATCATAGATCTTTTATCCTCTTGTCACGACGATCTTTCAACTTCACACTGAAATTACTTGAACCTTTCAATAATTCAGACTCGTGATTCATCAAGTAAATATACTCAACATCTACTCGAATCATCTGTGAAGTAAAAACATAACGATATTCACTGCATGCCTCAGCACTCATTGGACTGCACACATCAAAATGTGTTACTTCCAACAAGTTGCTACCTTGTTCCATCTTACTGAAAACGAGGCTTTTCAGTCATCTTGCCCATGTGGTATGATTTGCATGTCCCAAGTGATTCAAAATCAAGTGAGTCAAAACGGTCCATTTGCATGGAGTTTCTTCATGCATATACACCAATATACATGGTTCGCATGTCTCAAACTTTTCAAAAACGAGTGAGCCCAAAGATCCATCAATATGGAGCTTCTTCATGTGTTTTATACCGATATGACTTACGTGGCAGTGCCACAAGTAGGTGGTACTATCATTACTATCTTTTGGCATGAACATGTGTATCACTACGATCGAGATTTAATAAACCATTCATTTTAGGTGTAAGACCATTGAAGGTATTATTCAAATAAACAGAGTAACCATTATTCTCCTTAAATGAATAACCGTATTGCGATAGACGTAATCCAATCATGTCTATGCTCAACGCAAACACCAAATAACAATTATTTAGGTTTAACACCAATCTCTTTGGTAGAGGGAGCGTGCGATGCTTGATCATATCAAGCTTGGAAA
>NW_021266338.1:0-1770 GCF_002162155.2 Triticum dicoccoides
CAACCCTTTCCTTTGTATCGGACCTTTCCCGCTTTCCTTCCTCACTCAAACTTCAAAAAGTCCTTCCATGAATCTAGGGAAGGAAAACCACCTCTGACTTCACCAAGTATCCCTTTCTTTCGTCGAAGGCTTCAGGTCAAGATCCTTTTTCCTATCTATTGAAGATGCAAAGAGAGATGCTTCTTCCTCTTCAAGTTGGAAGTGCAAGAAGAAATGCGGTAAATAGGAGTTCCATCTACCACGCACTCGCTCCACACTCCAGCTAACTTCATCATCCATACTCAGCTAGGAGGAAGGTGCCGGGGACAATATGAACACACATGTAATTGGTTGACTTCACGTCCCGTCTCACAACCGGGTAAGATCAAATAAACAAACAGCTTGCTTGCCCAATCCCTATTGAGAGGATTTCTTGAGCTTGAACTTCCTTTTGTAGCTCCGCTCACAAGGAATTCTTTTCATCCGCAATGAAGCTTATACCACCACTTGGTCAGTAAGGCCTGATTCAAAAAAAGATCAATCACCCCCTTCCCTACTTCAATGGAAAAGGGGGAATCGCCCTTTCACAGCCGCCCCTCCACAAAATTTATACCTATCCTTTCGCCTAAGATGATCACGAATGAAGACAGAGAATTGTGTAGATAGGAGGAGGGAACGAACCAACCCAAAAAAACAAATAAAAGGGAATGAGAGAAATGATCGGAACGATTGAGGAAAGAAAGAGAATGGCGGCCCCTTTCCTTTCGCCCAGGGGGCATCGTCATCGGGGACAGGCTTCGAGGGTTCTTCCATATCTAGATATAGAGATAGATGATGATAGATATCTAGATCTTTCTATAGATAGATCCTTTGAGAAATTTCTATTGATCCGCTTTCAAGATCTATGAACAAGAGAGATCCAAAAAATCTCCATGTAAAAAAAAAGAGATGAATAGATAGGGCTGAGCCGATAGCAGGACTGGGTACGATGATGGGGAGAGAGAGGGAAAAAACCCTTCGGGATGGATCGGGAAAAGTGACCTCCGGCTCAGCCCACGACTTCCTTCCCTTCGCATAGCTCAGGTGACTCCCTTCCCCCTTTTTTCCCAGAATGAATTAGCCCGACACAATGAATCCTGCCCTCCTGTCTTTCTTTCTCATTGAATGAACCACTGCCTGGGACGCCCCTATGCCTATGAATTCAATGATTTAAGGGCCCCGGGAGGAAACTTCGGAAAGAAAGCCTACTGGTTGGTCTGGTTGTCCCCCGGCGGTGCCCGGGCGGGCCTCGGTTCAATCTTGCCGATTCTACCTAGACATGGCTCAAAATGAAGGGGTAAGTCCAAGTGTTCTTAAAACAAAACTCGAAGTGCACACTTCGGAGCACGGTCTTTCGTTAGGTCCTTTACGGACGATGAAAGCCCCTTGGCTATACTCTATTCTTCGCCTCCGGCTGTTCCGTTCTTTTCTTTTGGCCCGGCGGAGCTGAGCTGGGTTCCATTACACTCTGTAGGAAATTCACAGACAGTCCACGCAGCAAACCGAGGCCCTGCGTGCGCCATACGTACCGCCTACAAATAATAGGTAGCCCCACCCAAGGCAGAGTTTGTGAGCCGTGTAATAGGCGACCATTTTGCGCGGTTCGGGGGGCACTTGAATAAGCCGCCGGCACCCGGCTGCGTCTTTACCCCTATCCAATTTTGGGCCAATTCCCCCTTCGTACTACCAAAAAATGAGATTCTTGCCGAATCCGAGTTTGCTGCCCCAACCATTACAAAACTAATACCTATT
>NW_021266339.1:0-1770 GCF_002162155.2 Triticum dicoccoides
CAACCCTTTCCTTTGTATCGGACCTTTCCCGCTTTCCTTCCTCACTCAAACTTCAAAAAGTCCTTCCATGAATCTAGGGAAGGAAAACCACCTCTGACTTCACCAAGTATCCCTTTCTTTCGTCGAAGGCTTCAGGTCAAGATCCTTTTTCCTATCTATTGAAGATGCAAAGAGAGATGCTTCTTCCTCTTCAAGTTGGAAGTGCAAGAAGAAATGCGGTAAATAGGAGTTCCATCTACCACGCACTCGCTCCACACTCCAGCTAACTTCATCATCCATACTCAGCTAGGAGGAAGGTGCCGGGGACAATATGAACACACATGTAATTGGTTGACTTCACGTCCCGTCTCACAACCGGGTAAGATCAAATAAACAAACAGCTTGCTTGCCCAATCCCTATTGAGAGGATTTCTTGAGCTTGAACTTCCTTTTGTAGCTCCGCTCACAAGGAATTCTTTTCATCCGCAATGAAGCTTATACCACCACTTGGTCAGTAAGGCCTGATTCAAAAAAAGATCAATCACCCCCTTCCCTACTTCAATGGAAAAGGGGGAATCGCCCTTTCACAGCCGCCCCTCCACAAAATTTATACCTATCCTTTCGCCTAAGATGATCACGAATGAAGACAGAGAATTGTGTAGATAGGAGGAGGGAACGAACCAACCCAAAAAAACAAATAAAAGGGAATGAGAGAAATGATCGGAACGATTGAGGAAAGAAAGAGAATGGCGGCCCCTTTCCTTTCGCCCAGGGGGCATCGTCATCGGGGACAGGCTTCGAGGGTTCTTCCATATCTAGATATAGAGATAGATGATGATAGATATCTAGATCTTTCTATAGATAGATCCTTTGAGAAATTTCTATTGATCCGCTTTCAAGATCTATGAACAAGAGAGATCCAAAAAATCTCCATGTAAAAAAAAAGAGATGAATAGATAGGGCTGAGCCGATAGCAGGACTGGGTACGATGATGGGGCGAGAGAGGGAAAAAACCCTTCGGGATGGATCGGGAAAAGTGACCTCCGGCTCAGCCCACGACTTCCTTCCCTTCGCATAGCTCAGGTGACTCCCTTCCCCCTTTTTTCCCAGAATGAATTAGCCCGACACAATGAATCCTGCCCTCCTGTCTTTCTTTCTCATTGAATGAACCACTGCCTGGGACTCCCCTATGCCTATGAATTCAATGATTTAAGGGCCCCGGGAGGAAACTTCGGAAAGAAAGCCTACTGGTTGGTCTGGTTGTCCCCCGGCGGTGCCCGGGCGGGCCTCGGTTCAATCTTGCCGATTCTACCTAGACATGGCTCAAAATGAAGGGGTAAGTCCAAGTGTTCTTAAAACAAAACTCGAAGTGCACACTTCGGAGCACGGTCTTTCGTTAGGTCCTTTACGGACGATGAAAGCCCCTTGGCTATACTCTATTCTTCGCCTCCGGCTGTTCCGTTCTTTTCTTTTGGCCCGGCGGAGCTGAGCTGGGTTCCATTACACTCTGTAGGAAATTCACAGACAGTCCACGCAGCAAACCGAGGCCCTGCGTGCGCCATACGTACCGCCTACAAATAATAGGTAGCCCCACCCAAGGCAGAGTTTGTGAGCCGTGTAATAGGCGACCATTTTGCGCGGTTCGGGGGGCACTTGAATAAGCCGCCGGCACCCGGCTGCGTCTTTACCCCTATCCAATTTTGGGCCAATTCCCCCTTCGTACTACCAAAAAATGAGATTCTTGCCGAATCCGAGTTTGCTGCCCCAACCATTACAAAACTAATACCTATT
>NW_021266340.1:0-2496 GCF_002162155.2 Triticum dicoccoides
CCCGAGGCCTAACTACGGGCGCTCCTTCCCGTGACACCGTCACAATACCGCACGCCGGCCACCCGGGCGCCGGCACACGCCGCCGGCTCCCCCTGCACGCCTGTGCTATTATGTTGGCATAGCTTATATGGTGTATCTAGCCCCGCTATATATGAGAGGTCTAGGATACAAGTGTCCTGTTAGGACACAACTTCTACCCTGTCTACATAAAGTTTAAAACCAAGTCCAACTGTAATCTACCTTGTACAATAATATTTGACACAACTCTAGCAAACTCCAAATTGGCGAATATTCTTCACCACCTTGAATTCATCCATGCGTCGAACCTCCATGTACATTGGACTTGAGATACGTCATGAGCACAACTGCTACTCCCAGACTCCATGTGCCTCCACCTGCAACTGTAATCCCGGCCCTTGTCATCTTCTTAGCAGTCAACGCTCGAACAAAATTAAGTTCCTCGTTACTCTACCTTGTGCTCCCAACTTCCGGAGTATCCGTCCAACGCCATCACACATCGATCACTGTCTGTGTGAAAGTGAACAACTTGCATATTGGACGCCATATATAAGAGTTACATGAACTCAATGTCACCGCTCTTTCTTGACCGTCTATCTGAAACTTGAAGGAATTTCACTGTTGCCCTGTGTCACCCTGAGTCAAATTCACAGTTATCTCACCCTTTTTTTGGGATAGTCTCTGGCATGTCCCACAACTATAGCACTCCGCCTCCTTCTGTATTTGTCATCCTCACTTTACCATGTGCACTGAACGCCACAGAATATACGGCCATGTACTCTCTCAGCTTTTGACAATTTCAGACTCTCCGCCACTTTCTCAGATTCTCCATGTCAACTCTTGTCCATCTTCCGGCACCGATAGACCATGTCACCAACTTGAATCCGATACTTGTCAACACTGCTTCAACACCCCCTGCACAATTTGTCTGACCACATGTCTGACCACTAGTGCCTTGGTCTGTCGCTATGTCCCGTGCTTACCGCACGCCTCGCCGCTATCACGGTGTCGAGCCTCTGCTGTCCTGGTCGAGTCTCCCGGGTCGCGAACCCACACCACTCAAACCCCTACTACAGAGAACCACCGATCATCACCGACCGATGCCGAGTATCACGTCTCCATCAGACCACTGGGCCCAGTCCGATCCACGTGTCTCTCGCTATCCCGCTAAAATAGGCTTCGACTGTCCATGCATTTACGCCGTAGCCCCTCCATCAGCGCAGAGTGAAGTCGTTCATAAGACTCCAACTCCACCTTCAACATGACTCCATGTAGCTGCGCCTTGTCGACTTCAAGCTCTCTCATGTGTGCACCATCTTGAATCAACCCCGCGCCATAGTCTGTTGAAGCCGCACAAGCCCTCAGGCCTACACCACGTGTTTCCACGCCCCAGAAGTTGGCCACCATCAGCATCACGCTCCTATGTCGTCGTCGCTGAAATCACCGCCATCTTCTGCTTTGACCGACATCCTTATCGATTTGTCAGACAGTCCAGCCCGACCCAGCCGAAATTATCTGACTGCAACCATACTTCACCCTGCGTCGTGTCCACCCGCACACCGAGCATTGCCTGACGCCCTGTGTCTGCATTATCCCTCACGACGCGCTCCAGGCTCCATAAGCCTTATAGGCACTTCGCCCTTGCCGCACACGCCATCTTCCATGGTCCTGCACCGCGCCTTTATTATTTGTACCGTGCACTTCTACCATCCCGTACATACATGTACGTGTATCAAGCAAATAAAGCCAATTGAAGAATCCCTCTAGTAGCCTTTCCGTGTGGACAAGATCAAAAAAATTCCCGTTCATCCTTGCTCACATGCAGGCCCAAAGCTTCTCCGTCCCTGCTTTTTCTTTGCTTCCGATAGAAAATATACACACACGGATATCTGACGCCTTTTTTCCTTTTAACAAATCTCACGAACCAGCCTTCTACCTGTCCACGAGCACGTCCAGCTCTCTAGGCCTCAGGCCATCTCCACCGCGCCACCCTAAAAACATCTGGGTCTGTCCGTTTGAGGTTAAACGGACAAATGAGACGACCCAACGCGTAGACCCATCCGTAAAAAACGTCTGTTTCTGGTCCGTCTCGCCCCATCCTGGACGCAAGTTTGAGCTGGGTTTGGGTCCAAAGCGGACACAAGCGCACGTTTTCTGGGTCGTGCTCGTCCGGCCGTGTCCCTTTTGCATGTGACGTTGGCCCGCCTGTCATCCTCTCTCCTCTTCTCTCTCACGTGGCCCACCATACCCACCTGCCATTCTCTCTTTCCACCTTTTTCTCTTCTTCTCCTCCCATGCCGGTGCACACCATTGTGCGGCAGCCGTGGGCGAGCGCGGGCGCGGGAGGGCGGCGTGCGGCTCGTCTGCAAGCTGGGCGCGCGTGCAAGAGGCGGCATGCGCGGGCGCGTCTGCGGGCCTGGAGAGGCGAGGCGGGGCGATGGGCGACGGGCCGCGGCTACAGGCGCGGCTTCGTGTGGC
>NW_021266341.1:0-2909 GCF_002162155.2 Triticum dicoccoides
TTGAGGTTAGTCCCACTTTTAACATTGCAGAGTTGAAGCCTTATTTGGGAGAGGAAGATGAACTTGCGTCGAGGACGACTTCATTGCTAGAAGGGGAGGATGATGAGGACATCAATACCTTTGTTACGCCCACAGTCCCTGCTACTATAGATATTGGACCAATTACTAGAGCTCACGCATGCCAATGAAATTACCAGGTACTTTCGTTTGTTGGTAATGATTCTAATGTTCATGAGAATATGATGCTGCCTAAATTGGATACATTTGTCTTGCTTACAAATGAAGGGCCTAGCTTGGAGAAGGATGAACATTGGAGCAAGAACAAGCATGGAGATGATGGCATGCGCAAGGGGAACAAGAACGGAGTTACAAGTGATGATTTCAGGACGTTGACGCCACCATAATGAGTGCATTAAGCCTTGGACGAAATATACAAGATGCTACTTCATAATTTTTGTCCCCAGGCTATTCTAGGTGCTGCATCACCTTTTTATTGGGCCAGGCCCATGTAATTTCGAAATACTTGATTATAGGCTGTTTTTAGAGTCCGTGTGTGTGGGGAAACAAGAGTTAGGGTTGGCTTTGGACCCCTCCCTCAAGGACCACGTAATTCCCCCCCTCTTCCTCCATATATACAACCCTTAGGGCGTCGTTTAGACTTTGGGTTTTGTTTAGATTAAAGTTCACCATACTTGCAGCTTCGCGTACTTCGTTTGTGTTCAACGACCAGACAAAGACGTCACAGAACCCCAAGTTCATCGATAAAGCTTTCCTCTTATATTCGCAATATCCAGATTGCAATCTCAGTTTCTTGCTTGTTCTTCGTTTGCTTGCAGGAAATAGACCCTCGTGGTCAGGTTGATCGTGCTCCGGCATGGTCAATAACCTCTCGGAGTTGGTTTAGCGATTGCTAAGGCACGACGTCCTCGCACCTTTGTAGTCGGATCGTCGAAGTCTACTCCACCCAAAGCGATATTACCATCTCATCGAAAGATGGGACACCTTTTTCTCTATCAAGGCGGAACAAGAACTCATGAAGGCCAAGACTTTTCCACCCCAAGCTCACTTCACGACGACCAAGCTCTATGGAAACGAGCATGAGGATAGTACCACCAAGATGTCAAGGCAGGACGAGCTCCAAGAAGATGCTCCCAAGTTCGACTTCACCGCCATCCCTCTTTGTGGCATTGATGATGCCGAGTCGACTTCGACTCTTTTTCAAGATGGCGCGGCGATGAGTACGGACCCTGAAGGACCAAGCTTTGGAGGCGAGCGACAAGGTGGCAAGCAAGGATGATGCTTCCATCTTTGGAGGCGAGAGTGATGATGTGCCATCTTCGGCCTTCATCCACGGCGATGATGACCAGATGATCGAGCATGGGATTTTACCTTCGGTCATGGAGGAGAGTGATGATGTGCCATCTTCGGCCTTCATCCACGGCGATGATGATGAGATGATCGAGCATGGGATTTTGCCTTAGGTCATGGAGGAGAGTGATGATGTGCCATCTTCGGCCTTCATCCACGACGACGGCGACGAGATGGTTGAGCATGTGATTTTCCCTTCAAACACGGTGACGTATGATGACTTGAGTGAATTTTGCCACCATTTTGAGAATGAGAGTGACTTCACCACTAGCCCCATATATGACTAGTTGCCCCAATTCCCATGTGAGGAGAGCCACAACCCCCACCACTTGAGTGATATGAGTGACTCCACCATATGTGACTTTGAGTACACCTATTTTGAGGGAGTGACTGAACCACCACATAAAGAGAGTGTGATAGTTGCTAGGTCTCGTGAGGCCATTTGAATTTCTAACAACTTGACCTCTACCTCTATTGTGTCTTCTCATTCGGTGCATGGTCCCTTTTATGATGACGCGCCGATCCTCGATGAATTTGTCCTCCCTTTGGACAAGACGATGGCCATGGTGGAATATGATGCACCCCCACATGGTTCCATCAAGATGAAGATGAGCACCATTTGGTATTTCCCACCTCACCTACACCACTTGAGTGGAATGAAAACGGTAACATAGGTGACGGTGATACTCAAGTCCTACTAGTGGACATTCTTGACATTGATTGCTTGCATGATATTGATCCACATAGTACCATGCTTCATGCTAGTACGATTTCCCCATGCGAAGATTTGCCCATTTATGATCAGTATGATGATTCTCATGTGGAGTCTCTTAGTTGTCATGCCATGTTACATAGGATTTCTTGTGACAATTATTTAGGTTACATATGTTTGACAATCCTCTTGACTTGTCATATGCTATGCATGAGATCCACCATATGTCATATTTGCACTCTTTTCGTAGTGAATATGCATATGCCATCAAAATAAACCCAATTTGCACATATGGCATAGATGACAAGCCCATGGTTATTGGCATTTGTTTTTCTTGCGATAATATTGATATGCTCCCTTTGCATCATTTATCTCATATGCCATGCCATGACAACCTAGCTTCGGATATGTATTGTTTTCGATGTTGTCCATTTTCTCCATATGATGTTTCCGATTTTGCTCATGAGGAGACCCCCATAGTTTCCTCATACATTTTAGGAGATTTTGGTACATCCCATGCATTGCATGACTCCAATAATTATGTGCACCATATGCTCCCCATGAATAAACATGCTATTGTTGTGCCATATACTTGGATTCTCAATTTGTGTCTCTATCGTGTTATACACAGTAACTATTCTTTCATGATGGATGACATGTTCTTATACCATGCATCAAATTTCTTTGAGCCATGCTTATCTAGTGCTAACTGGCACATGCACATACACAGCATGATGGATGATGTGTACATTTACCATGCACACAGTTTCTTTGGTTTGTGTCTCTTTCGTGTAGGTACCCATGAATACTTGTCAAACTCGCAGTCCCA
>NW_021266342.1:0-2638 GCF_002162155.2 Triticum dicoccoides
AAGACATCGTGAACTCTGGAGAGGTGCGGAGGTAGTTCCAACTGGTAGGCAACTTCTCCTCGTTTGGCAAGAATGCGAAAAGGTCCAATGTAACGAGGAGCCAATTTGCCTTTGATACCGAAACGATGGGTTCCCTTCAGAGGGGTGACCCGAAGATAAGCCTTCTCGTCAACCTCGAAAGTCACAGCCTTATGTTTTCGGTCATATTGACTCTTTTGACGGGATTGGGCTGTTTTCAACTTTTCACGAACGATACGAACTTGTTCTTCTGCTTCCTGAATCATGTCCGGGCCAAAGAATTTTCTTTCCCCGGTCTCTGACCAGTTAAGGGGTGTTCGACATCGTCGTCCATAGAGAACTTCAAAAGGGGCTTTACCCAAGCTAGATTGATAGTTGTTGTTGTAAGCGAATTCGGCAAATGGAAGGCACTTCTCCCAGTCCATTCCGAATGAGATAACAGAGGCTCGAAGCATGTCTTCTAGAATTTGGTTGACGCGTTCCACTTGACCACTTGACTGAGGGTGGAAAGCGGTGCTAAAGGAGAGACGGGTTCCCATAGCATTTTGGAAACTTTCCCAAAATCGAGAGGTGAAAAGACTTCCTCGATCCGAGTTAATTTCCAAAGGAACACCATGGAGGGAGACTATTCGGGAGATGTATAAGTCTGCCAGCTGACTAGCGGTTATACTCTCACGAATAGGTAAGAAATGAGCTACTTTGGAAAGACGATCGACCACGACGAAAATAGCATTATTCCCTCTCTTGGTCCTGGGAAAACCGGTAATGAAATCCATACCAATTTTATCCCATTTCCATTCAGGAATAGCTAAGGGTTGAAGGGTGCCAGCAGGCCGTTGATGCTCTGCTTTTACACGACGACAGACGTCGCAATTAGCAATATACTGAGCAATTTCTCTCTTCATCCCAGTCCACCAGAACCTCTGGCGTAGGTCCTGATACATCTTAGTACTACCGGGATGAATGGTGAGAGGAGATTCATGAGCTTCCTTAAGGATCAACTGCCGTAGATGCTGGTTCTTGGGAACCACTAGACGGTTCTCAAAGTACACAACACCATGATCATTTGTGGAGAAACAACTAGCACCTCCGCTAGCAATGTTCTCCTTGATCTTAGCTATTCCCTTATCTCGCTTCTGGGCAGCAATGATTTGATCCATAAGAGTAGGTTTCGCCACCAAGGTGGAGAGAAATCCTTGAGGAACAATGTGAAGGTTAAGCTTCCGAAATTCCTCATGGAGAAGCGGTTGACTTTGTTGTAACATCAGATTGTTACAATAGGATTTACGACTTAGCGCATCAGCCATGACGTTGGCTTTCCCTGGGGTGTAGGTTATTCCTAAGTCGAAATCTGTGATCAACTCGACCCAACGTCTTTGCCTGAGGTTCAGATCCGGTTGGGTGAAGATGTACTTCAGACTTTGGTGATCAGTGAATATTTCGCAACGGTTACCGAGGAGGTAATGTCGCCAGGTCTTAAGTGCATAGACTACGGCTGCAAGCTCTAGATCATGAGTGGGATAATTCTCCTCATGTGGGTGCAATTGCCGTGAAGCGTAGGCAATTACGTGTCGATCTTGCATGAGAATGCAACCTAGTCCTTGTCGCGAGGCGTCGCAGTAGATAACAAAGTCCTTAGAGAAGTCTGGCGGTACCAGTACGGGAGCAGAAGTCAGGCGTCTTTTCAGTTCCTGAAAACTGTGCTCACATTGTGGAGTCCATTCGAACTTCTTATCTTTCTTGAGGAGTTCGGTTAAAGGTTTAGCAACTTTGGAGAAGTTTTCGACAAAGCGACGGCAATAGCTCGCTAAGCCTAGAAAACTCCGAACTTGCTTGACCGATTCGGGTGGAGTCCAGTTAAGGACGGCTTGAACTCGCTCAGGGTTAACAGCAATACCTTTACCAGATATTACATGACCCAGATAGGTCACTTCTGGCAACCAGAATTCACATTTAGAAAATTTGGCATAAAGGCGATGCTCTCGAAGTTTCTGCAACACTAGCCTTAGATGTTCGGCATGTTCTTCCTCGTTCTTGGAGTAGATGAGTATATCATCGAGGTAAACCACGACGAATTTATCCAAATACTCCATGAAGATTGAGTTCATTAATCGAGAAAAGGTGGCTGGAGCGTTGGTTAATCCGAAGGACATGACGGTGTACTCGTATTGGCCATAACGAGTAACAAAGGCCGTTTTAGGAATGTCCCCGTTTCTGATTTTGATTTGATGGTAGCCCAACCTCAAATCCATCTTGGAGAAGACTGAGGATCCAGCGAGCTGATCGTACAGGTCGTTGATCCTGGGAAGCGGATATTTGTTCTTGATTGTGACCAAATTGACAGGTCGGTAATCTACAACCATCCGGTCCGTACCATCCTTCTTCTTGATGAATAGGACGGGGCAAGCCCACGGAGATGAGCTAGGTCGGATGAAACCCTTTTTCAAGGACTCATCGAGTTGTTTCTTAAGCTCGGCTAGTTCTAGGGGTGCCATCTTATAAGGTCTTCTAGCAATCGGAACGGTTCCTGGAATGAGGTCTATTACAAACTCAACATCCCTGTCAGGTGGAACACCTGGCAATTCCTCTGGAAAGACATCCGGGAAGTCACGGACTACCG
>NW_021266343.1:0-841 GCF_002162155.2 Triticum dicoccoides
GCTCAAACTGGGACCAATGCCCCCTTCAGTCCCAGTTGGTGCCACCAACCGGGACCAAAGGCCTCTTTTCAGCAGCCCAAAGGGCGGAAAGCGGCGGTCTTTGGTCCCGGTTGGTGGCACCAACCGGGACTAAAGGGGGGCATTGGTCCCGGTTTGTGCCGCGAACCGGGACCAATGCCCCTTTAGTCCCGGTTGCTGGCACCAACCGGGACCAAAGGCATTATGCTGCCCCACGCCAAAACTTTAGTCCCACCTCGCTAGCTGAAAGAGCTCGAGAGTGGTTTATAAGCGCTGCTGTGCCTTCCCTCTCGAGCTCCTCTCAAATGCAAGCTTTTGGGCCTAACCCTCCGTTGTGTGCCTGTGGGCCTACTGGGCCTCCTGCGGGCCTAAATCCTGGCCCATGGTAGGGTTTTTAGTCGTATTCAGGTCGTGGGGGCCCAGTAGGTGGCACTTTTTTCTTTGTTGCTTTATTTATTTTATTTTGTTTCTACTTACAATAAAATACTTATTGTTGCTATTTTTTCGAGTTTTTTGTTTTGTTTTCTGCATTATTTATTTTCTTTTGTTTTTTGCTTTATTTTTTAATTCTTTTTTGCTTTTAGTTTTAGAAAAATTATGAACTTTCTGTTAGTACCATTAGTTTTCAAATTTGAAAACACTTTTTTTTCTTTGTTGCTTTATTTATTTTATTTTGTTTCTACTTACAACAAAATACTTATTGTTGCTATTTTTTTCAGTTTTTTTGTTTTGTTTTTTGCATTATTTATTTTCTTTTGTTTTTTACTATATTTTTAATTATCTTTGCTTTTAGTTTTAGAAAAATTATAAACTTTCTGTTAGT
>NW_021266344.1:0-1722 GCF_002162155.2 Triticum dicoccoides
ACACGCGTGTCGGGCGTTTGCAACCGCCACAACACTTCCAGACTTGTGAGAGGCCACCTACGCAAGATTTGGCGGCATGCTAGCCCCCGGAGGCCGTCGGCCACAGCCGTAGACGCGCGAAGGGCTATCCGCGTAGAGGGAATTTTTCGGATACTTCTCCATCACCAAAAATTATGAAAAAATACCATCGTTCCTATAGCACATGTGCCCACGTCGTGCAAAGAAACTCATCATTTTATCGCGCTCCGAGTATTTAGTAATATTGACGCCGCATCATTACCGCAGAACATCTACTACCGTGTCATCGTCGTCCATGAGGGGGGCCACGCACCAGAGACGAGTCCCGCCTCTTCGGACATGCCACCACACCACCCCGCATGTATGAGGTCCCAGTGCGACGCTCCGGTGGCATTGCTACCCCCCCAGTGCCCCCGTCCCGCATAACCCTGTAGCATTTGACCACGAGATCTAGCCCTTTGACTTTGCACGGACGGGCTTTGACCAGTAGACCTCCCCACCCGGTTGTGTTAGGTCAGCCCATAGGAACACTTTGGAGCAACATCCGGGCTAGACCCACAGTAAGATCCCCTCCGTGTAGACCCCACGCGTCCGTTTCCCCCTCCAGGTGCCGGCGGCTGCGCCGTCCGTGAGGGGGGGGGGGGCACACCCCGGACACGCGCTGCCGGGCATTTGCAACCGCCACAACACTTCCAGACTTGTGAGAGGCCGCCTACGCAAGATTTCGCGGCATGCTAGCCCCCGGAGGCCGCCAGCCACAACCGTAGATGCGCGAAGGGCAATCCACGTAGAGGGAATTTTTCGGATACTTCTCCATCACCAAAAATTATGAAAAAATACCATCGTTCCTATAGCACATGTGCCCACGTCGTGCAAAAAAACTCATGATATTATCGCGCTCCGGGTATTTAGTAATATTGACGCCACATCGTTACCGCAGAACGTCTACTACCGTGTCATCGCTGTCCGTGAGGGGGGGGGGCACGCACCGGAGACGCGCCCCGCCTCTTCGGACATGCCACCACACCACCCCGCATATATGAGGGCCCGGTGCGACGCTCCGGTGGAATTGCTACCCCCCAGTGCCCCCGTCCCACCTAACCCTGTAGCGTTTGACCACGGGATCTAACCCTTTGACTTTGCACGGACGGGCTTTGCCCAGTGGACCTCCCCACCCGGTTGTGTTAGGTCAGCCCATAGGAACACTTTGGAGCAACATCCGGGCCAGACCCACAACAAGATCCCCTCCGTGTAGACCCCACGCGTCCGTTTCCCCCCTCCAGGTGCCGGCGGCGGCGCCGTCCCTGAGGGGGGCACACCCCGGACACGCGTGCCGGGCGTTTGCAACCGCCACAACACTTCCACACTTGTGAGAGGCCGCCTACGCAAGATTTGGCGGCATGCTAGCCCCCGGAGGCCGCCGGCCACAGCCGTAGACGCGCGAAGGGCAATCCGCGTAGAGGGAATTTTTCGGATACTTCTCAATCACCAAAAATTATGAACAAATACCATCGTTCCTATAGCACATGTGCCCACGTCATGCAAAAAAACTCATAATTTTATCGCGCTCCAAGTATTTAGTAATATTGACGCCGCATCGTTACCGCAGAATGTCTACTACCGTGTCATCGCCGTCCGTGAGGGGGGGCCATGCACCGGAGACGCGTCCCGCCTCTTTGGACATGCCACCACACCACCCCGCAT
>NW_021266345.1:0-1280 GCF_002162155.2 Triticum dicoccoides
TTGCTACTGATGCACTTCATGGCTGCTACTGTGTACAGTAGGAAGTGGAGTTAAGAACAATATTGGTCAGCTGTCCTAGTAAGTAAGATAAATTTTGCAAACTGGATCTGCCAAACACTCCATCCTTAATTCAGATCGGCAACAACCCCAGCCAAAGAAAACCTTATTGTGTTTTCTTAGGATTTCAGACGAATCTTGATGCATAATAGCTACCTAACGGATCAAATAGTAAAACACACCGAACCTGGTTAGGAAGCTCTCTGCAGGCAAACTATTAGTGCATGAACTTAGAACTACACATATGCTAGTGGAATTAAGAACACTGTCGATTAGCTGTCTAGTACAATCTTTTGCTTATTTGCCTCGGATGAAAAAGAACGCATTTACTGATGCAGATCGGCAAACCAACATATGTGAGAGAATAAGCAATTTTCTCTTTTATTTTTACCTTGATAAGAGTTGTAGCTTCAGTGCATGTGCAAGCATGTGCTGGTTTCGTCTGTGGCTCTTGGTTGGCTCAGTCATTAGTTGCTCTTTTGTTTATGGCTGTTGGTATGTACACTAGGTAATGGAATTAAGAACATTGTTGATCCAATAAGTAGGACAAAGTTTGCAGACTGGATCTGCCAAACACTGCATCTTTAATTCAGGTCGACGACAACCCCAGTCAAAGAAAAACCGTCCCTGACAACCTTGTGTTTTCTTAGGACTAAAAACGAATCTTGATGCACAATAGCTACGCTAACTACGGATCGCCTATAAGAATAACTGCAAACTGGATAGACATGTTATAATAATTCAGCTGAGCATATAGGAGCATGTAAGTTAACTTTGTTTCAGCTTCACACAAGTTACAATTCGCTAAAAAAAGCCAGCTAGAATAGCCAAATAACAATTTGGTCCCAAACACAGCAAGGTCCTATTTTACTTTCAACATGACCTGACAACATGACCTGACAATAGTTCAGTTTACAGCTGAGGACATTGATTTATTATGAAGTTGCTTGGGTTTATTATGAAGTACTTTGATCATGTCTCTTTATTTGTACTGCTGCTAATATACTTTATATGATGATGAAGTGCTACTGAGTTGTGTGCAAATTTTGTTAAATCAGTGATGTGTATGTGTGCTGTCAGTTATGTGTATGTGCTTATTTTAATCCAGTGAAATATGGCACTGAACTGTAGCTAGCTAAACGGTAGTTTTGCTTAAATTGGTGAAATTTGGCACTGAAATGTAGCTAGCAATGCAAATATCTCAATGAATTCAGCTCTGTTTT
>NW_021266346.1:0-1389 GCF_002162155.2 Triticum dicoccoides
TTAACAAATTCCCATCTGCCCATAACCGCGGGCACGTCTTTCGAAAGTTCAAATCCCTGCAGGGGTGTCCCAACTTAGCCCATCACAAGCTCTCACGGTCAACGAAGGAATAGACCTCCACCCGAGACATTCCGATCAGACTCGGTATCCCAGTACAACAAGACATTTCGACAGGGTAAAACTAAACCAGCAACACCGCCCGAATGTGCCGACAAATCCCGATAGGAGCTGCACATATCTCTTTCTCAGGGCACACTCAGATGAGCGCTCCATACAACTAAAACCAAACCTCGAGTTTCCCCGAGGGGGCGCTGCACATGACTCTAGTTCGGACCAACACTCAGAGGAGCACTGGCCCGGGGGGGTTAAAAAAATGATGACCCTTGAGTCTGCAGAACCCAAGGGAAAGAAAAGGCTAGGGGGCAAATGGTAAAACCAATGTTGGGCATTGCTGGAAGAGCTTTACTTAAGGCGAACTGTCAAGGGGTTCCCATTATAGCCCAACCGCGTAAGGGACGCAAAATCCGGGAACATAACACCGATATGACGGAAACTAGGGCGGCAAGAGTGGAACAAAACACCAGGCATAAGGCCGAGCCTTCCACCCTTTACCAAGTATATAGATGCATTAATTAAATAAGATATATTGTGATATCCCAACAAGTAAACATGTTCCAACAAGGAACAACATCTCCATGTTCCAACAAGGAACAAACTTCAATCTTCACCTGCAACTAACAACGCTATAAGAGGGGCTGAGCAAAGCGGTAACATAGACAATCAACGGTTTGCTAGGACATGGTGGGTTAGAGGTTTGACATGGCAATTTGGGAGGCTGACCAGCAAATGGTAGGCATCGTAGCATTGGCATAGCAAGAGCGAGCAAACTAGCATAGCAAAGATAGTAGTGATTTCGAGGGTATGATCATCTTGCCTGAGATCCCGCAAGGAAGAAGAACGAGTCCAAGAAGAAGACAAACGGTCGTAGACGAACGAATCCTCACAACTCCGGAACGAAACCGAAGCTAACGAGAGAAGCAACCCGGAAAGAAACAAACAACATAGTAAACACACAAGCATAAACAAGTCATGATGCACAAACGAGTATGATGCATGTCCGGTTTAATGAGGCATAGCATGGCAAAGTGCAACAAACAATACTACAAGTTAAGTGGAGCTCAATATGCAACGAGGTGCATGTTGACGGAACACCACATCAATTATTTAGTTATCTCTCGTTTAAGCTACCCAACAATATTAACTGTTGTTAAACATGGCAAGAGGTGAAGCATAATATAAACTATACCATCTAAACAATTTAAATGGGGCCGGATATAAAAACAACAAATCCGGTAAATCCCCATATGCATTTAGCAATTTAATGCAACA
>NW_021266347.1:0-1372 GCF_002162155.2 Triticum dicoccoides
TGAGTGAAACCCCGGCCGGATCTCCTTGCGGATGGAACCCGAATAGGCGATAAACCTGGATTAGAGTCTTGTGTGGTTAGTCAGGTCGTGGCCGACACCCTCGCCAGGCTTCCGCTTGAAGGTTGCCGAGATACATGACGTGTACATGGCGGTAAGTGGCGAGAGCGTGTGTGAAGAAGTACACCCCTGCAGGGTTAACATGATCTATTCGAATAGCCGGGTCCGCGGTTATGGACTTCTTGGATGCTTACATGGTACATAGACAACTTGAAGTGGATATCCTAAAATGCTCAAGACAAGTGTGAGTGCTATGGATGGCCTTCTCGTAGGGAGACGGGGATGAGTCCATAGTAGTGTATTGTGTGGTGATTAGTGGACTCGTGTACGTTGTTTCACCTCCAGAGTTTCTGGTAGTCGTAGAACAGGATAGCCACAGAGTCAAAGCTGGCTTGCTGCAACTAAACCCCACATTACCCTCTTGATACAAATGCATGTATGATAGGATCTGATGTAAGTCTTGCTGAGTACCTTTGTACTCATGTTGCTTTATTTATGTTTTTGCAGTGGAGACTTCGGTCTTACTAGTGTTCTCGTGGACTTCGACTAGTAGCTAGTACCTCAGCTACGATCTTGATCGGATGTTGTAGATAGTCAGACTCTTCAGCCTTTTTCATTTGTAGATGTCTGTACCCAGACATGTAATGCTTCCGCTTGTTGCTTGTATGCTCTGTATGATGGGTCTTGTGACCCCTGTTTGCAATAATTGCTATGACGGCTCTTCTGAGTCTTTATCTATATGAGTTGTTGAGTTATGCTGTGATGCCATGTTGTACAGCACATACTTGCATGTTATGCGTACGTGTAATGTGTATTGCTATGTGTGGGATCTGACTATCTAGTTATTTATTCTTAGTAGCCTCTCTTACCGGGAAATGTCTCCTAGTGCTTCCACTGAGCCTGGTAGCTTGCTACTGCTCCGGAACACTTAGGCAGGCCGGCATGTGTCCTTCTTCGATCCTGTGTCTGTCCCTTCGGGGAAATGTCACGCGATGAATACCGGAGTCCTGCTAGCCCGCTACAGCCCGGTTCACCGGAGTCCTGTTAGCCCAGTGCTACAGCCTGGATTCACTCGCTGATGACCGACACGTTCGATGCTGGGTCATGAATGCCTGTCCCTGTAAGTTAGTGCCACTTTGGGTTTACGACTAGCCATGTCAGCCCGGGCTCTTTATCATATGGATGCTAGCGACACCATCATATACGTGTGCCAAAATGCGCAAACGGTCCCGGGCAAAGGGTAAGGCGACACCCGTGGGGATACCGTGCGTGAGGCCGCAAAGCGATATGAGGTGTTACATGCTAGATCGATGTG
>NW_021266348.1:0-3456 GCF_002162155.2 Triticum dicoccoides
CAAATATGGCCATATAACCTTGAAAAACCATTTTCAAGAAAGTAAAGATCAAGCAACTTAATTATTTAATTAGTTATATTAAATAAGGGAAAGTTTCTCTTGACAGATTAAATAAGTCCAATGACATATCTGGAAAGTTTTCTCTTAGGGAAAAACTCATCATAACAGGGAAGGAAATGATTTAAAAATCAAAATGGAGCTCAGAAATTCAAAGTTTTAATTCCTGGCAAAAATTTTAATTCATTAAAACAAGGCCAAATTTTTGGGGTGTCACAACACTACCCCCCTTAAGAAAAATCTCGTCCTCGAGATTTGCTAAAAGCCGTTGTGAAAAACAAATACTCCATATGTGTACGAGCGGTTGTGAGTCTGCTGCCGGGGTGCTGCGTGAATAAAACTAATCCGTGTAGTGTGGGATAAATGATGCAGCAATTCAGTAAAAAGAAAACTCATACTAGGATTTTTCGCGGTTACACAAGTTAATCACGAAGAAAATTACTCATACCAGTAGAAACTAAATACTCGACTCGTCGCACAAATTTGAGGTACCATGCATAAGATACACACAAATATAAATGCTGAAATAACAAATACAGTAGTGACGTCTAAAATGAAAACGGTAACTGGGTGGGGTCCTGATAAAATGTCTCTGGTAAAGGGATACACTCCTCTTCTATAGGAGGAAGTGGATTGACCAGTCGATGTATGCGTCTCTCCGGGTCGGGTCTCAGTGGTCTGCCGAGGGCAATCTGAGAATTCAAATCAGCGAGACTCTGGAGATAATCCATCACTCGCTGGTTCAAATGCTCTTGAGCGATGATGTACTGGATAAGGTTGGCTAGTACTGGGTCTTTCTCAATCCGTCCACCGGGAAAAGATGTCACTCCTCCGGGTGTTGCACGACTCGGAAAATAATAATATCCTCGTTCGCGGACATAGGGTACTGCGGATCGAAGGCGAGCAATCGCTTCTTTTGCAGCATCTTCTATGGCCAGGTGTGGGGTTGGCATAGATTTTCCCACGAAGGAAATTTCTGTTGGGTCTTGGTTGGGGTCTACAGGAGGAATGTGTACTGCTGCCCAATATTCCGAGGTGGAAGGGGTGATCCTTGATTTGAACAGCTCGTACTGGGGTGGCTGGGTAGAACCCATGGTACTGCGGGTAAAGTCCCGCAATATTTTGACAAAACTACCCGGGGTTGCATCTGGGGTTCTCAGATGAATACTGAGGCTCGGCATGACAAGAAATGGTTGTGAAAGTGGTGCACGAGGTGAGGGTTGCTGTGTAAGGTCACAAGGTGGCCTTCTTAGATAGCATCTGGGCTGGTTTATTTACCGTGGTGAAAGGTAATAAAACTGCCAGATCACCTCCAAAGGTCGGGTCAGTGCCAGAGATACACATATCTCATAAAGAGACGTGTTACTGTGGTTGTCGTCAGGTTGGTTTTGGTAGCTGTGCCCGGAAAAATATGCAACTATGCGCTGACCAAATATGCAAGGCTACAATTAAAACAGAGGCACAACGACAGGCTGTGTTTATACGAGGTCGCATGATTACAAAGCGAGGATACACTGAAACTCGGTGCTACTCGCACGGCTTAATCTACCTCGTTTACGTCTAACACAGGCGTGCCTGGTGGATGTCGAGGCTTCTCCACGTGTCTCACTGCCGGGATTAGTCAGAGATGGCGGAGTAACTGCAGGGTCGGGGTAGCAATGATGACCATCTCGGGGATTGTTAGCCACAATCCCGTTGGAGTGTGCTCCCAAAAGGCGACGAAGCACTTCTGGGGTCATCAAAGCATCTCGGTTGGTGGCTGGAGCTGATCTCAGGGTCTCGATCGGTTGTCCGAACAGCACGACTGGGTTGTCGGCGTCGGGCTCGTCTTCTCTTCTTGCTGGGGCTCGATGAACCAGCTCTCCTCGAGCTGCGATCAGATCAATGGTGATCTGGTCGAACAGTGCCTCTAGTGCACTTACATAGTGCACTAGGTGCAACAATGCGGGGTCTGTCTCGTGATCTCCGTTGGCAACTTGGGGTGGTCTTCCATACCCTTCACGTCTGGGGTAGTAATGGAACGAGCGACAGTTAACTCTGGGTGACAAGTGCCTGAGATGAACTATAGCCTCTCGAGCAGCTAGTTGTATGGCTTGTGGCTCAAAGGAAGTTGTTCTTCCGGTGAACCTGTAGGGGCGCTCGGGTGCTAGACCCCTACCGTAGATGTGCACAGTGGCCCAGAATTGACGGTCTTCACCGCTCATGGGTCCTTGGTACACAACATACTCAGGTGGCTCTTCTAACGCATAGGCACGACGGGTAAGGTTGGCGAGGATGGTCACAAAACCTCCAAGGTTGGTTGCTGTGGTCTCATTGTGCACTATGGGGCCGGGCATTGTAGCTTGGCTTGGAGTAGAGGCTGTGTTGTGTTGTGTTGGTGCTAGTATGCCCCTTTTTATAGGAAAAAGGGGACGGAGTCTTCCTTTGCACGCATGCGAGAAAGGACTATTTAGGATTCGATCACTGGCGCATGAGCGACAGGTTAGGTTGATAGGTTGGGCACAGACTGCCAAAAGTGTCGGGGTCACTGTGTAGCTATCTTGCACGAGAAGCTTGGCTGGGGTTTGGTTATGGTTTGGTGGGTTGGTTTGCCTAATTTTATAGACCCGGCTAAGATAGGATTAGCCAATGGTCAGCCGGGCTCTGATACCAAGCCTGTCACGCCCGGGTTTTCCAGACATAAATTTTCAGAAAAGACCGTCGTGCTCATCAGCCCCAGGATTACTGTTAGCTGATGAGGCTCCAACTTGATACAGAAATTCCAAGCAAATACAAAATATGTAGTACAAGACCGTTCTGGCCTGTGAGTACAACAAAAGGTTTCTAGTGGTCGATGGCGGAAGCGGGTTGTGAAACATCAGTGTCTATGGGACTCCATTTCCCACAGGAACAGCTGACCAGGTTAACTCCTATCTTCGCGAGGATGCTATATCCATTGCTTAGGTTCCGGGGATGTCATCGTGTCGCTCCTCTCCGTGCAAGAAAATCTGGCCAAGACAATAGCCAGGGACAAGCCAGTGAGTACTTTGAATGTACTCGCAAACATTATGAACACGGGTATAATATAACAACGATGTGCTGAAAATATTTTATGCTCATGACGCCAGTCACAAAATATAAATAAAACTCTGATGCGTGCAAGCAAGTTATTTATAAAAAATGCAATAACATGGAAGTATTAAAATTTATGAAATAAATTACAAGCAATGCCACAGTCGGGCGTCTTAGCGACACCACATAAAGGGCTCTAAAAGAAATGCCACAGTCGGGCGTCTGAGCGACACCACATAAAGGGCTTTAAAAGAAATGCCACAGTCGGGCGTCTGAGCGACGCCACATAAAGGGCTTTAAAAGAAATGCCACAGTCGGGCGTCTGAGCGACGCCACATAAAGGGCTTT
>NW_021266349.1:0-1782 GCF_002162155.2 Triticum dicoccoides
TTCCTTCAATCAATCAATCAGGGAGCTTCGGTTCCATCTTTTTGGCTTTGGCAACACCGTCCACAATGGTTCCCACGATGCCAAAAGCTATTTTCACATTCGACTACACATTGCGGATGCCCTTAACCGTACCACTTGGTTTTTCTCCTGTGTGCTATCTATACAAATCTCAATTATATTGATCTAAAAAATTGTAGAATCAAGATTAGTAAAAAGGAGGTGATTTTGCCACGCAGATGGCGGGGGAGGTTCCTTATTTTTAGAGGACTTTGTCCTGGCGGTTTGATAACTTGTGGTCCCACGTGTTAGTGCTTTACGAAGCCGGTCTGCGTCCCACATGAGGTAGAACAACGACAGAAGCAACACGTGGTTAAGTTGAAGAAGATGAGGGAGAAGCGAATTCAGGAACGAGTGAAATGATGGTTGCTTCGTCCCTCCAACTTCTTTTTTAGCATTATTACTTTGTCCCTCCAACTTAACTGCAGGAAAGGTGCAACTTTGTGATTTGACGCCTCATTGCTCATTACAATGCCGGCGCCATGACTGGGGTGCTTCACCCTGGCTGCTCTGCACTGTATTCTGGTATGGCACGTGGACCTGGTAGCTTGATGTCCCACATGTCGGCAAAAGGGACTAGAAGATTTATGAAAGCGAGCGCTCCACTCTTACGACGGAGGATTACACGACACGACGACCCAGTGAACTGTCACTTGTACTGTATAGTACTATAGTTTTGCTGTTTCGCACGATCCATCGATACAAACCCGATTAAACAGGAAAGGGCGGGATTTTTCCCGCGTGGTAGATGATACTGGCCATACATTTCAAATGCAATTTTAATGTATGCAAACTGAATAATTAAGTAACAATATGATATCTAGTAAAATTAAAAACACATATGATTTATTGTGTTAGAGTGTAGTAGTAGTGCTGTATTGCATAGTTGTTAGATGTAACATGCGAGAACGTGTAGAGATGTAGTTTTGGAGGGCCTACAGAGAGAAAAGCATAATACGGTTACCGAACTTCAGAATAAGCTGATTACGGTCACTATATACGTTTTGCGGTGATTATACGGTCACTTGCTCACGGTTCAGCATCGTATTGCACTCTGTTGACCGGCCAAATAGTCTGCGTGGCGCCATGTTGACTAGTTAAATTGACCATGTTCCTTGTGGGTCCCACCTGTCAGTTCGCATAGAAAAGGTCAGATAAACACAAATTAACGCAGGCACAACAAGACTCCAACCCGTGCGCGGGAATCACCTGGTTGTGTATGTGTCTGTCAGGGCCTGATGTGTGTGCATGCACGTGTAGGTTGAGCACTTGAGCATGAGAGTGTGTGTTGGTCGTGTGGTGTACTGGTGTGTGCATGCATGCGTGCATGTGTGCGTGTGAGTGTTGCGTGCGTGCGTGGCTGCGTGTGTACGTGTGAGTGTTGCGTGCGTGCGTGGGTGCATGTGTTTGTGTGACTGTTGCATGCATGCAGTTCGTGTGCATGCGTGCGTGTGTGTATAATCACCACACCAACTCCTGTGTGTTAAAACAGACGACTCAGCATACCAATACAAGGCCACCTTGTCCGTTGTGCCCGCGGTCATGACTTCGAACCACCGTCCAAATATTTTTCTGTCGTTTGTTTTCATTCTTACTAGCAAGATGCCCGTGCGTTGCACGTAACACCAAGATGCATTTGTATGACTAGTTTATCTTGTGAGAGGAAAGGATGAATGAGGGAAGGCCTTATTTGCAAATGTGGAGAGGTGTGTGGGTACCTTTTAG
>NW_021266350.1:0-1330 GCF_002162155.2 Triticum dicoccoides
GGTGAGTACGAGGATTTGAACGCTTGCCCGGTATGCGGTGCATTGCGTTCTAAGATCAGTCGCGATGACCCTGGTGATGTCGAGGGTGAGCACCCTAGGAAGAAGATTCCTGCCAAGGTGATGTGGTATGCTCCTATAATACCACGGTTGAAATGTTTGTTCCAAACAAAGAGAATGCGAAGGCGATGTGATGCCACGGAGAAGACCGTAAGAAAGACGAAAAGTTGAGAGTACCCGCTGACAGGTCGCAATGGAGAAAAATCGAGAGAAAGTACAGGGAGGAGTTTGCAGGTGACCCAAGGAACGTATGGTTTGGTCAAAGCGCAGATGGCATTAATCCTTTTGGGGAGAAGAGAAGCAACCATAGCATGTGGCATGTGACTCTATGTTTGTATAACCTTCCTCCTTGGTTGTGCATGAAGCGGAAGTTCATTATGATGCCAGTGCTCATCCAAGGCCCTAAGCAACCCAGCAACAACATTGATGTGTACCTAATGCCATTAGTTGAAGAACTATTATAGTTGTAGAATGGAAAAGGTGTATGTGCGTGGGATGAGCACAAACAGGCAGAATTTGACCTAAAGGCGTTGCTGTTCGTGACCATCAATGATTGGCCTGCTCTCAGTAACCTTTCAGGACAGACAAACAAGGGATACCGTGGATGCACACACTGTTTGGATGATACCGACAATATATATTTGGATAGCTGTAGGAAGAATGTGTACCTGGGACATTGTCGATTTCTTCCGAGCAGGCATCCCGTAAAAAAGAAAGGCAAGCATTTCAAAGGTGAGGCGGATCACCGGATGAAGCCACGCCACCGTTGTCGGTGTCAAAACCGGCGGATCTCAGGTAGGGGATCACGAATTGTTCGTCCAAGGCTAATGGTAACAGGAGGTTGTGGACACGATGTTTACCCAGGTTCGGGCCCTCTCGATGGAGGTAATACCCTACTTCCTGCTTGATTGATCTTGATGATATGAGTATTACAAGAGTTGATCTATCACGAGATCGTAGAGGCTAACCCTAGAAGCTAGCATATGATTATGATTATTGTTCTCGGTCCTACGGACTAAACCCTCCGGTTTATATAGACACCAGAGGGGGCCAGGGTTACCCAGAGTCAGTTACAGAGAAGGAGATCTACATATCCGAATCGCCAAGCTTGCCTTCCACATAAAGGAGAGTCCCATCCGGACACGGGACGAAGTCTTCAATCTTGTGTCTTCATAGTCCAACAGTCCAGCCAAAGTATATAGTCCGGCTATCCGAATACCTCCTAATCCAGGAATCCCTCAGTAGCCCCTGAACCAGGCTTCAATGACGATGA
>NW_021266351.1:0-1330 GCF_002162155.2 Triticum dicoccoides
GGTGAGTACGAGGATTTGAACGCTTGCCCGGTATGCGGTGCATTGCGTTCTAAGATCAGTCGCGATGACCCTGGTGATGTCGAGGGTGAGCACCCTAGGAAGAAGATTCCTGCCAAGGTGATGTGGTATGCTCCTATAATACCACGGTTGAAATGTTTGTTCCAAACAAAGAGAATGCGAAGGCGATGTGATGCCACGGAGAAGACCGTAAGAAAGACGAAAAGTTGAGAGTACCCGCTGACAGGTCGCAATGGAGAAAAATCGAGAGAAAGTACAGGGAGGAGTTTGCAGGTGACCCAAGGAACGTATGGTTTGGTCAAAGCGCAGATGGCATTAATCCTTTTGGGGAGAAGAGAAGCAACCATAGCATGTGGCATGTGACTCTATGTTTGTATAACCTTCCTCCTTGGTTGTGCATGAAGCGGAAGTTCATTATGATGCCAGTGCTCATCCAAGGCCCTAAGCAACCCAGCAACAGCATTGATGTGTACCTAAGGCCATTAGTTGAAGAACTATTATAGTTGTAGAATGGAAAAGGTGTATGTGCGTGGGATGAGCACAAACAGGCAGAATTTGACCTAAAGGCGTTGCTGTTCGTGACCATCAATGATTGGCCTGCTCTCAGTAACCTTTCAGGACAGACAAACAAGGGATACCGTGGATGCACACACTGTTTGGATGATACCGACAATATATATTTGGATAGCTGTAGGAAGAATGTGTACCTGGGACATTGTCGATTTCTTCCGAGCAGGCATCCCGTAAAAAAGAAAGGCAAGCATTTCAAAGGTGAGGCGGATCACCGGATGAAGCCACGCCACCGTTGTCGGTGTCAAAACCGGCGGATCTCAGGTAGGGGATCACGAATTGTTCGTCCAAGGCTAATGGTAACAGGAGGTTGTGGACACGATGTTTACCCAGGTTCGGGCCCTCTCGATGGAGGTAATACCCTACTTCCTGCTTGATTGATCTTGATGATATGAGTATTACAAGAGTTGATCTATCACGAGATCGTAGAGGCTAACCCTAGAAGCTAGCATATGATTATGATTATTGTTCTCGGTCCTACGGACTAAACCCTCCGGTTTATATAGACACCAGAGGGGGCCAGGGTTACCCAGAGTCAGTTACAGAGAAGGAGATCTACATATCCGAATCGCCAAGCTTGCCTTCCACATAAAGGAGAGTCCCATCCGGACACGGGACGAAGTCTTCAATCTTGTGTCTTCATAGTCCAACAGTCCAGCCAAAGTATATAGTCCGGCTATCCGAATACCTCCTAATCCAGGAATCCCTCAGTAGCCCCTGAACCAGGCTTCAATGACGATGA
>NW_021266352.1:0-740 GCF_002162155.2 Triticum dicoccoides
GCCCTCTCCCTCCCTCGCCCTCTCCTCGCCTTCCCTCTCCCTCGCCCTCTCTGTTGGGGAACGTAGCAGAAATTCAAAATTTTCCTACGCGTCACCAAGATCTATCTATGGAGAGACCAGCAACGAGTAGAAAGAGAGTGCATCTACATACCCTTGTAGATCGCTAAGCAGAAGCGTTCAAGTGAACGGGGTTGATGGAGTCGTACTCGTCGTGATTCAGATCACCGATGATCAAGTGCCGAACGCACGGCACCTCCGCGTTCAACACACGTACAGCCCGGTGACGTCTCCCACGCCTTGATCCAGCAAGGAGAGAGGGAGAGGTTGAGGAAGACTCCATCCAACAGCAGCACAACGGCGTGGTGGTGGTGGAGGAGCGTGGCAATCCCGCAAGGCTTCGCCAAGCACCATGGGAGAGGAGGAGTAGGGAGAGGGGCAGGGCTGCACCAACGAGAGATCAAATCGCGTGTTATGGGCAGCCCCATGCCTCAATATATATAGGGGGGAAGGGGGCTGCGCCCCCTTTAGGGTTTTCCCACCCCCTAGGGGCGGCGGCCAGCCCTAGATGGGTTTTGGGGTGCGGCCAAGAAGGGGGGGAGGAGTCCATCCTCCCCAAGGCACCTCGGAGGTGCCTTCCCCCTTGAGGACTCTTCCCTCTAGGGTTCCCTAGGCGCATGGGCCTCTTGGGGCTGGTGCCCTTGGCCCATGTAGGCCAAGGCGCACCCCCTACAGCCCATGTG